>NC_088239.1:2503920-2806420 GCF_036934945.1 Oncorhynchus masou masou | reverse complement strand
ATGTTTTCAGAAAATGGACAGGGACTCTGCTGTCCTTGTTTACCCCTTACTCTGCTGTCCTAGCTTCAGGGAGAAGATGGACAGGGACTCTGCTGTCCTAGCTTCAGGGGTAGATGGGCAGGGACTCTGCTGTCCTAGCTTCAGGGGGAAGATGGGCAGGGACTCTGCTGTCCTAGCTTCAGGGGGAAGATGGGCAGGGACTCTGCTGTCCTAGCTTCAGGGGGAAGATGGGCAGGGACTCTGCTGTCCTAGCATCAGGGGGAAGATGGGCAGGGACTCTGCTGTCCTAGTATCAGGGGGAAGATGGACAGGGACTCTGCTGTCCTAGCATCAGGGGGGAGATGGACAGGGACTCTGCTGTCCTAGTATCAGGGGGTAGATGGACAGGGACTCTGCTGTCCTAGTATCAGGGGGAAGATGGACAGGGACTCTGCTGTCCTAGCTTCAGGGGGAAGATGGGCAGGGACTCTGCTGTCCTAGCTTCAGGGGGAAGATGGACTCTGCTGTCCTAGCTTCAGGGGGAAGATGGACAGGGACTCTGCTGTCCTAGCTTCAGGGGGAAGATGGACAGGGACTCTGCTGTCCTAGCTTCAGGGGGAAGATGGACAGGGTCTCTGCTGTCCTAGCTTCAGGGGGAAGATGGACAGGGTCTCTGCTGTCCTAGCTTCAGAGGGAAGATGGACTCTGCTGTCCTAGCATCAGGGTGAATATGAACTATGCTGTCCTAGCTTCAGGGGGAAGATGGACATGGTCTCTGCTGTCCTAGCTTCAGAGGGAAGATGGGCAGGGTCTCTGCTGTCCTAGCTTCAGAGGGAAGATGGGCAGGGACTCTGCTGTCCTAGCTTCAGGGGGAAGATGGACTCTGCTGTCCTAGCTTCAGGGGGAAGATGGGCAGGGTCTCTGCTGTCCTAGCATCAGGGGGAAGATGGACTCTGCTGTCCTAGCTTCAGGGGGAAGATGGACTCTGCTGTCCTAGCATCAGGGGGAAGATGGAGTCTGCTGTCCTAGCTTCAGGGGGAAGATGGGCAGGGTCTCTGCTGTCCTATCATCAGGGGGAAGATGGACTCTGCTGTCCTAGCTTCAGGGGGAATATGGACTCTGCTGTCCTAGCTTCAGGGGGAAGATGGGCAGGGTCTCTGCTGTCCTAGCATCAGGGGGAAGATGGACTCTGCTGTCCTAGCTTCAGGGGGAAGATGGACTCTGCTGTCCTAACATCAAGGGGAAGATGGACTCTGCTGTCCTAGCTTCAGGGGAAGTCTGGTTCCACCATTGGGGTGCAAGGGCAGAGAAGAGCTTGAACCAAGAGGTAGGGCCAAGAGACCTGAGGTGGCAGAACGGAGTGTTGTGGTTGGGGTGTAGGGTTTGAGCATAGTCTGAAGGTAGGTAGGGACAGCTCATCTTGCTGTTCCGTAGGTAAGCACCATTGTCTTGTAGTGGATGTGAGCTTCAACTGGAAGCCAGTGGACTGTGAGGAGGAGTGGGGTGACATGAGAGAACTTGGGAAGGTTGTAAACCAGGAGGGCTGCTGGGTTTGATGACACAAGCGTGGAGCCCTGACAACAGCGAGTTGCAGCGAGTTGCAGTAGTCCAGAGATGACAAATGCCTGGATTAGGACCTGCACCTCTTCCTGTGTGAGGTAGGGTCGTACTCTACGGATGTTCCTCCTCCTGTGTGAGGTAGGGTCGTACTCTACGGATGTTCCTCTTCCTGTGTGAGGTAGGGTCAAACTCTACGGATGTTCCTCTTCCTGTGTGAGGGAGGGTCGTACTCTACAGATGTTCCTCTTCCTGTGTGAGGTAGGGTCGTACTCTACGGATGTTCCTCTTCCTGTGTGAGGTAGGGTCGTACTCTACGGATGTTCCTCTTCCTGTGTGAGGTAGGGTCGTACTCTACAGATGTTCCTCTTCCTGTGTGAGGTAGGGTCGTACTCTACGGATGTTCCTCTTCCTGTGTGAGGGAGGGTCGTACTCTACGGATGTTCCTCTTCCTGTGTGAGGTAGGGTCAAACTCTACGGGATGTTCCTCTTCCTGTGTGAGGTAGGGTCGTACTCTACGGATGTTCCTCTTCCTGTGTGAGGTAGTGTCGTACTCTACAGATGTTCCTCTTCCTGTGTGAGGTAGTGTCGTACTCTACAGATGTTCCTCTTCCTGTGTGAGGTAGTGTCGTACTCTACAGATGTTCCTCTTCCTGTGTGAGGTAGGGTCGTACTCTACAGATGTTCCACTTCCTGTGTGAGGTAGGGTCTCTTCCTGTGTGAGGTAGGGTCAAACTCTACGGGATGTTCCTCTTCCTGTGTGAGGTAGTGTCGTACTCTACAGATGTTCCTCTTCCTGTGTGAGGTAGTGTCGTACTCTACGGATGTTCCTCTTCCTGTGTGAGGTAGGGTCAAACTCTACGGATGTTCCTCTTCCTGTGTGAGGTAGGGTCGTACTCTACGGATGTTCCTCTTCCTGTGTGAGGTAGGGTCGTACTCTACAGATGTAAAGACACATGAAGACACACTGGTAACATAACACTATAACTCTATAACACTATAACACTACAACACTACAACACTACAACATAACACTGTAATACTACAACACTATAACACTGCAACACTACAACACTACAACGTAACACTGTAATACTACAACACTACAAACACTACAACACTACAACATAACACTGTAATACTACAACACTACAACACTACCACGTAACACTGTAATACTACATCACTGTAACACTACAACACTACAACACTACAACACTACAACGTAACACTGTAATACTACAACACTACAACACTACAACACTACAACGTAACACTGTAATACTACAACACTACAACACTACAACATTACATAACACTGTAACACTAATATAACACTGTAACACTATAACATAACACTATAACACTACAACGTAACACTGTAATACTACAACACTATAACACTATAACATTACACTATAACACTACAACACTACAACACTATAACACTATAACACAACACTACAACACTACAACACTACAACACTACAACACTACAACACTATAACAATGTTACACCGTAACACTGTAACACTACAACATTACAGTATTAAATAACACTACAATAAAACACCATAACATAACACTTTAACACTATGGCATGAATATATAACACTATAATACTAGAACACTATAAGACTATAACACTTCATTCTATAGCAAGACTCCTGATCTAATATCATCTCCCCTCAACTGCCCTCAGAGTAAATATCATCTCCCCTCAACTGCCCTCAGAGTAAATATCATCTCCCCTCAACTGCCCTCAGAGTAAATATCATCTCCCCTCAACTGCCCTCAGAGTAAATATCATCTCCCCCTCAACTGCCCTCAGAGTAAATATCATCTCCCCTCAACTGCCCTCAGAGTAAATATCATCTCCCCTCAACTGCCCTCAGAGTAAATATCATCTCCCCTCAACTGCCCTCAGAGTAAATATCATCTCCCCTCAACTGCCCTCAGAGTAAATATCATCTCCCCTCAACTGCCCTGAGAGTAAATATCATCTCCCCTCAACTGCCCTCAGAGTAAATATCATCTCCCCTCAACTGCCCTCAGAGTAAATATCATCTCCCCTCAACTGCCCTCAGAGTAAATATCATCTCCCCTCAACTGCCCTCAGAGTAAATATCATCTCCCTCAACTGCCCTCAGAGTAAATATCATCTCCCCTCAACTGCCCTCAGAGTAAATATCATCTCCCCTCAACTGCCCTCAGAGTAAATATCATCTCCCCTCAACTGCCCTCAGAGTAAATATCATCTCCCCTCAACTACCCTCAGAGTAAATATCATCTCCCCTCAACTGCCCTCAGAGTAAATATCATCTCCCCTCAACTGCCCTCAGAGTAAATATCATCTCCCCTCAACTGCCCTCAGAGTAAATATCATCTCCCCTCAACTGCCCTCAGAGTAAATATCATCTCCCCTCAACTGCCCTCAGAGTAAATATCATCTCCCTCAACTGCCCTCAGAGTAAATATCATCTCCCCTCAACTGCCCTCAGAGTAAATATCATCTCCCCTCAACTGCCCTCAGAGTAAATATCATCTCCCCTCAACTGCCCTCAGAGTAAATATCATCTCCCCTCAACTGCCCTCAGAGTAAATATCATCTCCCCTCAACTGCCCTCAGAGTAAATATCATCTCCCCTCAACTGCCCTCAGAGTAAATATCATCTCCCCTCAACTGCCCTCAGAGTTAATATCATCTCCCCTCAACTGCCCTCAGAGTAAATATCATCTCCCCTCAACTGCCCTCAGAGTAAATATCATCTCCCCTCAACTGCCCTCAGAGTAAATATCATCTCCCCTCAACTGCACTCAGAGATAATATCAGCTCCCCTAAACTGCACTCAGAGTAAATATCATCTCCCCTCAACTGCCCTCAGAGTAAATATTAGCCTGCGCAGAGAAGCACCACATTAAATTTCACTTAACTAGAGTTTTCCCCATTAGTTATCACTATCAATGTTTACATTTACTGTGAGAATTGTGGTTGAATCAAAGCAATGTTAGCCACTTCCAATGCAACATACCGAAACAAAACAAACTATGCAAGACTTAGTATGCAAAACTAACTATGCAAGATAATTTGTTGTAGGCAGAACGCATCGGAGTAGGATTCTATTGCATTGATATGCATGATTCAGCCCATACTCTACACAGACCAGTGAGATGTAACCAATCAGAGCTGCAGTAGGTCAGGCCTATACTCTACAGACCAGTGAGATTTAACCAATCAGAGCTGCAGTAGGTCAGGCCTATACTCTACACAGACCAGTGAGATGTAACCAATCAGAGCTGCAGTAGGTCAGGCCTATACTCTACAGACCAGTGAGATTTAACCAATCAGAGCTGCAGTAGGTCAGGCCTATACTCTACACAGACCAGTGAGATGTAACCAATCAGAGCTGCAGTAGGTCAGGCCTATACTCTACACAGACCAGTGAGATGTAACCAATCAGAGCTGCAGTAGGCCTTTTGCAAATAGACCATTACCATATATGGATCTGTGTCATTGACTTTGAACTGGACTGTGTTTACAGTATGAGCGGTCGTGAGTAGACGCACTTGTTTGGAGATCAAGCGAGAGCTGCATGTAGCCACGTGTGCACAGTTATAGATCATTTGTAGTCACCAATGGGGGAGAGATTGCTTCCTACGAGAGCACAAAACGTGGACTTTTCTAAGCATCTTTGAAAAGCGAATTGGATGAAGAGCTTTTTCTTTTGTCTTAAAGGTGTTTTATTTTTTATTTTTTTGGTTGTTGTATAAACTAAGTAGCCAATAGGCAGAGGGTAGCATCATTTGTCTGATTCTCTGTAATAATGGTAGACCGGAAATTTGCTCAGTGTCGAAAAAAACGAGAGGGAACATTTGTGATGAGTACAATGTGTTGTCTTTATCTGCTGTGGTCTAGTACTGTGTTTTGCTAGCTAGGACCATCTACTTTAAGTGTTGCCTGTTCCCCCAATGTCCTACTTAGTGTGTGAACTGCTGACTGATCATAATTTGCAGTTAGTTGTTGACACATCACCCAAGATTAAGGAGCAGGGCAATTTGTTGATATTGTTGTGTTGGTAATCAGAGGCTGTATTGGAGGGGAAGTGGTTTCACCTCTGCTAGACAATTAGGAATTATTTTTAGTACTTCAGTCTCCCCTGGTTTCTCAGCGGTGGTCGTGTCAGCGGTGGTCGTGTCAGCGGTGGTCGTGTAAGCGGTGGTCGTGTCAGCAAAACTAAGACCGTCTTCGAGGAAGGTTCCACACCACTCTCTCACTTGAGTAGCTTACCTAGTTATTTTCTGATGATCTCATTTTGCTCTTTTGTAGCTTTGTCAACTCTGTGTGTTTTCTAAACCTGTTCACTCTTCTCCCTGTAGGCTTTACAGATACTCCCCACCCCTTGGCTGCAACTCTTCTAATTTAGTTCACCCCTGGTGCACAACCCTTTTGGGAACTGCCCTTCAGACCTTTGACTTTTTGGCCCTGACGGAGACCTGGATCACCCCAGAGAACACTGCTACTTCAGCTGGTCTCTCTTCACCTCACTATGTTTCTCTTATAGTCTGAGAGCATCTGGTCGTCACGGTGATGGCACAGGGCTACTCATTTCTCCTAAGTGGAGATGACCTCTTTTCTGGCTGTGACATGCTGTCACTTTCACTTGTCCACTCAAACTTAACATTATTGTCATCTATCTCCCACCAGGTGCCCTTGGAGAGTTCCTCAATGACCTTGACACCTTGGAGAGGTGACGATGGCTCACCGCTCTTAGTACTCGATGACTTCAACCGCTCACCGCTCTTAGTACTCGGTGACTTCAACCGCTCACCACTCTTAGTACTCGGTGACTTCAACCGCTCACCGCTCTTAGTACTCCATGACTTCAACCGCTCACCGCTCTGAGTACTCGATGACTTCAACCGCTCACCGCTCTTAGTACTCGGTGACTTCAACCGCTCACCGCTCTTAGTACTCGGTGACTTCAACCGCTCACCGCTCTTAGTACTCCATGACTTCAACCGCTCACCGCTCTTAGTACTCGATGACTTCAACCGCTCACCGCTCTTAGTACTCGATGACTTCAACCGCTCACCACTCTTAATACTCCATGACTTCAACCGCTCACCGCTCTTAGTCCTCGGAAACTTCAACCGCTCACCGCTCTTAGTACTCCATGACTTCAACCGCTCACCGCTCTTAGTACTCGGTGACTTCAACCGCTCACCGCTCTTAGTACTCCATGACTTCAACCGCTCACCGCTCTTAGTACTCGATGACTTCAACCGTTCACCGCTCTTAGTACTCCATGACTTCAACCGCTCACCGCTCTTAGTACTTGATGACTTCAACCGCTCACCGCTCTTAGTACTCGATGACTTCAACCGCTCACCGCTCTTAGTACTCGATGACTTCAACCGCTCCCGCTGTTAGTACTCGATGACTTCAACCACTCACCGCTCTTAGTACTCGGTGACTTCAACCGCTCACCGCTCTTAGTACTCCGTGACTTCAACCGCTCACCGCTCTTAGTACTCCATGACTTCAACTGCTCACCGCTCTTAGTACTCGATGACTTCAACCGCTCACCGCTCTTAGTACTCCATGACTTCAACCGCTCACCGCTCTTAGTACTCGATGACTTCAACCGCTCACCGCTCTTAGTCCTCGGTGACTTCAACCGCTCACCGCTCTTAGTACTCGATGACTTCAACCGCTCACCGCTCTTAGTACTCCATGATTTCAACCGCTCACCGCTCTTAGTCCTCGGTGACTTCAACCGCTCACCGCTCTTAGTACTCGGTGACTTCAACCGCTCACCGCTCTTAGTCCTCGATGACTTCAACCGCTCACCGCTCTTAGTACTCGATGACTTCAACCGCTCACCGCTCTTAGTACTCGATGACTTCAACCGCTCACCGTTCTTAGTACTCGATGACTTCAACCGCTCACCGCTCTTAGTACTCGGTGACTTCAACTGCTCACCGCTCTTAGTACTCGATGACTTCAACCGCCACCGCTCTTAGTACTGTGACTTCAACCACTCACCGCTCTTAGTACTCGATGACTTCAACCGCTCACCGCTCTTAGTACTGGTGACTTCAACCGCCACCGCTCTTAGTACTCGATGACTTCAACCGCCACCGCTCTTAGTACTCCATGATTTCAACCGCCACCGCTCTTAGTACTGATGACTTCAACCGCCACCGCTCTTAGTACTCGATGACTTCAACCGCTCCCGCTGTTAGTACTCGATGACTTCAACCGCCACCGCTCTTAGTACTCGGTGACTTCAACCGCCACCGCTCTTAGTACTCCGTGACTTCAACCGCTCACCGCTCTTAGTACTCGGTGACTTCAACCGCCACCGCTCTTAGTACTGGTGACTTCAACCGCCACCGCTCTTAGTACTCCGGACTTCAACCGCTCACCGCTCTTAGTACTGATGACTTCAACCGCCACCGCTCTTAGTACTCCATGACTTCAACCGCTCACCGCTCTTAGTACTCGATGACTTCAACCGCTCACCGCTCTTAGTCCTCGGTGACTTCAACCGCTCACCGCTCTTAGTACTCGATGACTTCAACCGCTCACCGCTCTTGGTACTCGGTGACTTCAACCGCTCACCGCTCTTAGTCCTCGATGACTTCAACCGCTCACCGCTCTTAGTACTCGATGACTTCAACCGCTCACCGCTCTTAGTACTCGGTGACTTCAACTGCTCACCGCTCTTAGTACTCGATGACTTCAACCACTCACCGCTCTTAGTACTCGATGACTTCAACCGCTCACCGCTCTTAGTACTCGGTGACTTCAACCGCTCACCGCTCTTAGTACTCGATGACTTCAACCGCCACCGCTCTTAGTACTCGGTGACTTCAACCGCCACCGCTCTTAGTACTCGATGACTTCAACCGCTCACCGCTCTTAGTACTGATGACTTCAACCGCTCACCGCTCTTAGTACTCGATGACTTCAACCGCCACCGCTCTTAGTACTCGATGACTTCAACCGCTCACCGCTCTTAGTACTCGATGACTTCAACCGCTCACCGCTCTTAGTACTCGATGACTTCAACCGCTCACCGCTCTTAGTACTCGGTGACTTCAACCGCTCACCGCTCTTAGTACTCGGTGACTTCAACCGCTCACCGCTCTTAGTACTCGGTGACTTCAACCGCTCACCGCTCTTAGTACTCGATGACTTCAACCGCTCACCGCTCTTAGTACTCGATGACTTCAACCGCTCACCGCTCTTAGTACTCGGTGACTTCAACCGCTCACCGCTGTTAGTACTCGATGACTTCAACCGCTCACCGCTGTTAGTACTCGATGACTTCAACCGCTCACCGCTCTTAGTACTCGATGACTTCAACCGCTCACCGCTCTTAGTACTCGATGACTTCAACCGCTCACCGCTCTTAGTACTCGATGACTTCAACCGCTCACCGCTCTTAGTACTCGGTGACTTCAACCTCCCGATGTCTGCCTTTGCTCAATTTCTTTGCAACTGTCTCTCCCCCTCCTTTCATCTTGACCTCACCCTTTCCCAGAAGCCTCCAACTCAACGACTTCCTCTTTACTAGAGGTCTACTAATCTAACTGCAACCCCCCCCAGGCTCCTGAGTGGTGCAGCGGTCTAAGCACTGCATCTCAGTGCAAGAGGTGTCACAACAGTCCCTGGTTCGAATCCAGTCTGTATCACATCCAGCTGTGATTGAGATTCCAATAGGGCGGCGCACATTTGGCCACAGTAGGCAGTCATAGTAAATAAGAATTTGTTCTTAACTGACTTGCCTAGTTAAATAACTACTTTGTTTCCTTTTCTCCAACCCTTAGCCCCTGACCAGATGGTCAAGCGCCATCGCAATCTTTGCTCGCTCTCCCACTACTCTATCCTCTTCTATCCTATGATCTCTGCCTTCTGATAAATTCTTCTCCCTCCTGTCTCCTGATTTTTGCCTCTTTGACTCAACTCCTTTCCCCCTGGCCAGCTCGGCCCTCCCCTCCTGCTCCGTGGCTGAGTGAGGTTGATGACATCCGCTCCTCATTCACTTAGCCTATTGGGACCAGTGGACTCTACACCACCTCTTTCTCCCCTCTCTCCAGATGAAGTCCTGCAACTAGTGAGGTCTGGCCATACAACAACCTGCCAGCTCGACCCCATCCACTCCTCTGTTCTCCAGACCATCTCTGGAGGCCTTCTCCCTTTTTTCTCCCATCAACTCTTCCGTGGCTGCGTCAACTCATCTCATGTCAAACTATAGACCTGTGTCCCTCCTTTTCTCTCTCCTCAGTTCTCATCCTCCTAGATCTATCTGCTGCCTTCGACACCGTGAACCATCAGATCCTCCTCTCCACCCTCTCAGGACTGGGAGTCTCAGGCTCTATCAGATCCTCCTCTCCACCCTCTCAGGGCTGGGTGTCTCAGGCTCGATCAGATCCTCCTCTCCACTCTCACAGGGCTGGGCGTCTCAGGCTCTATCAGATCCTCCTCTCCACCCTCTCAGGGCTGGGCGTCTCAGGCTCTATCAGATCCTCCTCTCCCCCCTCTCAGGGCTGGGCGTCTCAGGCTCTATCAGATCCTTCTCTCCACCCTCTCAGGGCTGGGTGTCTCAGGCTCCATCAGATCCTCCTCTCCACCCTCTCAGGGCTGGGTGTCTCAGGCTCTATCAGATCCTCCTCTCCACCCTCTCAGGGCTGGGTGTCTCAGGCTCTATCAGATCCTCCTCTCCACCCTCTCAGGGCTGGGTGTCTCAGGCTCTATCAGATCCTCCCCTCCACCCTCTCAGGGCTGGGCGTCTCAGGCTCTGCCTCCTCTCCACCCTCTCAGGGCTGGGAGTCTCAGGCTCTATCAGATCCTCCCCTCCACCCTCTCAGGGCTGGGCGTCTCAGGCTCTGCCTCCTCTCCACCCTCTCAGGGCTGGGTGTCTCAGGCTCTATCAGATCCTCCCCTCCACCCTCTCAGGGCTGGGTGTCTCAGGCTCTATCAGATCCTCCTCTCCACCCTATTAGGGCTGGGTGTCTCAGGCTCTATCAGATCCTCCTCTCCACCCTCTCAGGGCTGGGTGTCTCAGGCTCTATCAGATCTTCCCCTCCACCCTCTCAGGGCTGGGTGTCTCAGGCTCTATCAGATCCTCCCCTCCACCCTCACAGGGCTGGGTGTCTCAGACTCTATCAGATCCTCCTTACCACCCTCACAGGGCTGGGTGTCTCAGACTCTATCAGATCCTCCTTACCACCCTCACAGGGCTGGGTGTCTCAGACTCTATCAGATCCTCCTTACCACCCTCACAGGGCTGGGTGTCTCAGACTCTATCAGATCCTCCTCTCCACCCTCACAGGGCTGGGCGTCTCAGGCTCTATCAGGTCCTCTCCACCCTCTCAGGGCTGGGTGTCTCAGGCTCTATCAGATCCTCCTCTCCACCCTCTCAGGGCTGGGCGTCTCAGACTCTATCAGATCCTCCTCTCCACCCTCTCAGGGCTGGGCGTCTCAGGGTCTATCATCTCCACCCTCTCAGGGCTGGGCGTCTCAGGCTCTATCATCTCCACCCTCTCAGGGCTGGGAGTCTCAGGCTCTATCAGATCCTCCTCTCCACCCTCTCAGGGCTGGGTGTCTCAGGCTCTATCAGATCCTCCTCTCCACCCTCTCAGGGCTGGGCTTCTCAGGCTCTATCAGATCCTCCTCTCCACCCTCTCAGGGCTGGAGGTCTCAGGCTCTATCAGATCCTTCTCTCCACCCTCTCAGGGCTGGTTGTCTCAGGCTCTATCAGATCCTCCTCTCCACCCTCTCAGGGCTGGAGGTCTCAGGCTCTATCAGATCCTTCTCTCCACCCTCTCAGGGATGGGCACAGTGTTGCCATCCCAGAGTACAAAGAACCTTGGTGTGACCCTGGACAACACCCTGTTCTCTGCAAACATCAAAGCAGTGACCCACTCCTGCAGGTTCAGGCTCTACAACATCCGTAGAGTATGACCCTACCTCACACAGGAAGTGGTGCAGGTCCTAATCCAGGCACTCGTCATCTCCCGTCTGGACGACTGCAACTCGCTGTTGTCAGGGCTCCCCGCTTGTGCCATCAAACTCCTGCAACTAATCCAGAACGCTGCAGCCCTCCTGGTTTTCAACCTTCCCAAGCTCTCCAACGTCACCCCGCTCTTCCGCACACCAAGAGGAATTGTCCCTCCCTACCTTCAGGCTATGCTCAAACCCAACACCCCAACCCGAACACTCAGTTCTGCCACCTCTGGTCTCTTGGCCCCCTACGGGAGGGCAGGTCCTGCTCTGCCCAGTCCAAACTCTTCTCGGTTCTCGCACCCCTGCAGTTAGGACATCAGAGTCCCTGCCCATCTTCTGAAAGCATCATAATTAATCCCTCACCTCGACCTCAACTTAACCCCCCCTCATCAGTCAATTGTTTTAAGTGTCACATGTTGAATGTCCTTCCCTGTAACTGTGCTGAAAATCTATTAATTTGATTTTGAAAAACACACATTATTTACTAATTGTTGGTAACAGTGATTAGTCTGCTGTTTGAGTCAGCATCAAGGGTGCTTTGCTATTCTTGGGGATGACTTTTGATTCCCTCCAAATAGGAGTGGCAATATAGTCTGCTATCTTCCAAGCTGTCAGACCCCAGTGGCATGTCATTTCTGATAGACCTCTTCCACACTCACTTTACAATGGTTGTCTTTCATAATCCGGTCAGTTATGCATGGATGTGTTGGTTCAGAATTAGTTGTTGGCATTTCGTGCCTGAATTTGCTTTTGCCAATGAAAAAGTCATTTTGTGACGAATGAGCCATCTGATTCAATGAATGATGGAGCCGCTTTGTTTGCCCAAGGTTTCATTGACGGTGCTTTTTACTGTCATTCTCTTTGTAATTTCTCTTTGTTTCGTAATGTTTCTTCTTTTTGCTTAGTCACATGATTTCTCAGTATGTATGACGATCAGCTGTGTAGCCTTATTTGCCATTCCTTTTGCCTCATCCCTCTCAAACATGTTTTTGTTCCTCATTAATCCAATTCCTCATTAATCCAATTCCTCATTAATCCAATTCCTCATTGATCCAATTCCTCATTGATCCAATTCCTCATTGATCCAATTCCTCATTAATCCAATTCCTCATTAATCCAATTCCTCATTGATCCAATTCCTCATTGATCCAATTCCTCATTGATCCAATTCCTCATTAATCCAATTCCTCATTAATCCAAGGGGATTTAAAAAAAATAATTTTCTTAATGGATTTATGCTTATTAGTAGCTTCAAGAAACAATTTCATAAATGTGTCAAGTATGGTGTCTGGTTGCTCCTCATTACAGACCAGCAAACATTCTTTACATCTTCAACTTAGGAATCATTACAACACCTCTTATACGCTTGTTTGGGCTTTTAGGCTGGGTTTCTGTATAAGCACTTTGTGACATCTGCTTATGTAAAAAGGGCTTTATAAAAAAAATATTTGATACATTAGGCCCAGCCTTTAGAACTTTGGTTTTCTAGATATGATAGATATGATATTATAATCACTACATCCTATGGATCTGGATACTACTTGTCTTGCCCGACTCATGCCTCTCCCTTGAGATGAATGAGCAGGCGAAGGTTACCCCAGCTTCAGGCCTATTACCTACGGATGTTGCCGTTCCAGCCCGGTTCCAATTCTAGTGACCCGCTGGTACCACCCGCTGGTACCACCCGCTGGTACCACCCGCTGGTACCACCCGCTGGTACCACCCGATGATACCAACCGCTGATACCACCCGCTGGTACCACCCGATGATACCACCCGCTGATACCAACCGCTGATACCAACCGCACCACTGGTTTTACACTCTGCAGCCGACAGCTGAAAGGAGAAACCTTTATTAAAAAACACTCAGCGAGATGCTCGGGGGGTAGGGCGACCCATAGTTCATCAGGCTCTAGAGTATACTGTTTCCCTCGGCAACGGTTATCATTAAATAAATATTAGTTTGACACCTACGGGTACGCATCACCCACCCTTCATCTGTGGACCTGGAGTTACTCAACGTAATGGGACCTAGTGTCCTACAAAAACAAGAAGGTATCTGTCACGCCCTGGTCGAAGTATTTTATGTTTTTCTTCATTTATTTGGTCAGGCCAGGGTGTGGCATGGGTTTTTGTATGTGGTGTGTTTTGTATTGGGATTGTAGCTTCGTGGGGTGTTCTAGATAAGTCTATGGCTGTCTGAAGTGGTTCTCAATCAGAGGCAGGTGTTTATCGTTGTCTCTGATTGGGAACCATATTTAGGCAGCCATATTCTTTGAGAGTTTCGTGGGTGATTGTCCTGATGTCCCTGTTCTGTGTTTATTTACACCAGTATAGGCTGTTTCAGTTTTCGTTACGTTCATTGTGTTTGTTGTTTTGTAATTTATTCGTGTTTACGTCAGTTTATTAAACATTGATCGCAATCTACACGCCGCATTTTGGTCCGACTCTCCTTCACACCGAGAAAGCCGTAACAGAATCACCCACCACAACAGGACCAAGCGGCGTGTCAAAAGGCAGCAGCAGCAGAAGATACATAATAAGGATTTCTGGACTTGGGAGGAAATGCTAAACGGAGGAAGACGCGAGGAGGAAGAACTGAAGGCGGTGAAAGCGGAGAGGCGCTGGTATGAAGAGGCAGCACGGCGACGCGGATGGAAGCCGAGAGTCAGATTTCTTGGGGGGGGCTCACAGGGAGTATGGCGACGTTAGGTAGGAGACCTACGCCAACTTCCTGTAGTTACCGGGGGCTAGAGAGACCGGGCAGGCACCGTGTTATGCTGTGGTGCGCACGGTGTCTCCAGTGTGGGTGCATAGCCCGGTGCGTATCGGCCGGGCTAGACTGAGCGTCGAGCCAAATGCCATGGCACCAGCCTTGCACACGGTATCCCCGGTTCGCCTGCATAGCCCAGTGCGGGCTATTCCACCTCGCCCACCTCGCCGCACTGGCAGAGCGACCGGGAGTATTCAACCAGGTAAGGTTGGGCAGGCTCGGTGCTCAAGAGCTCCAGTGCGCCTGCACGGTCCGGTCTACCCTGTACCACCTCCACGCACCAGCCCTCCGGTGGCAGCTCCCCCACCAGGCTTCCTGTGCGTGTCCTCGGCCCAGTACCACCAGTGCCAGCACCACGCATCAGGCCTACAGTGCGCCTCGCCTCTCCAGCGCTGCCAGAGCCTTCCTCCTCTCCTGCGCTGCCGGAGTCTCCCGCCTGTCCAGCGCTGCCAGAGCCTTCTGCCTCTACAGCCAGACTCTTCCAGATCCGCCAGTCAGCCAGACTCTTCCAGATCTGCCAGTCAGCCAGACTCTTCCAGATCCGCCAGTCAGCCAGGAACTGCCAGAACCGCCAGCCAGCCAGGATCTGCCAGATCCAACTACCTGCCTGAGCTTTCTCTCAGTGCCGAGCTGCCCCTCAGTGCCGAGCTGCCCCTCAGTGCCGAGCTGCCCCTCAGTCCAGTGGGGTTCTGGGTGAGGACTACTAGGCCATGGTCGGCGGCGAGGGTGGACTATCTAAGGACTCGAGGAGGAGGGACTAAGACTTTGATAGAGTGGGGCCCACGTCCTGCGCCGGAGCAGCCGCCATGGACAGACGCCCACCCGGACCCTCCCCTATGGTTTTTGGTGCGTCCGGGAGTCCGCACCTTGGGGGGGGGGGCTGGGTTCTGTCACGCCCTGGTCGAAGTATTTTGTGTTTTTCTTCATTTATTTGGTCAGGCCAGGGTGTGGCATGGGTTTATTGTATGTGGTGTGTTTTGTATTGGGATTTTAGCTTAGTGGGGTGTTCTAGATAAGTCTATGGCTGTCTGAAGTGGTTCTCCATCAGAGGCAGGTGTTTATCGTTGTCTCTGATTGGGAACCATATTTAGGCAGCCATATTCTTTGAGTGTTTCGTGGGTGATTGTCCTTAGTGTCCTTATGTCCCTGTTCTGTGTTTATTTACACCAGTATAGGCTGTTTCGGTTTTCGTTACGTTCATTGTGTTTGTTGTTTTGTAATTGATTCGTGTTTACGTCAGTTTATTAAACATGGATCGCAATCTGCACGCCGCATTTTGGTCCGACTCTCCTTCACACCGAGAAAGCCGTAACAGTATCGTTACCATGTCAGCCTTAACATCCTAAAACATTTCTACGTTTCCTATTTGTAGAAAGACAGAGGAACCCTCTAGTTCGGTCAGCCTGACTGGTTAGGGTCAACAAGATTGTTCTGGGGGGAATCCACTTTCTTTTAGTTATTCAAGCACAGCCCTTTACACTTTACTGTCTCTTCTAGAGGAAATGTGTTCCTCAAGAAGAATATGAAAGATATGTCCCTCTGTGGGTAAAGAGCCTCTGATGTCTTAGAAGAATTCAGAAGATGTAACAGACTTCAACACCAACGTTCCAAAAGTTGAATGAAAAAACAACAGTAGTAGAAACCGCAAAAATAACAACAAAAAGCTCCTCTAAGCAAAACGACCATTCTAACCGTTAAACAATTACTTATATATACTGTCAATCAATAAATCAATCAAATGTATTTATAAAGCCCTTTTTACATCAGCCGATGTCACAAAGTGCTGTACAGAAACCCAGCCTGAAACCCCAAACTGCAAGCAATGCAGGTGTAGAAGCATGGTGGCTAGGAAACTCCCTAGAAAGGCCAGAACCTTTTAGAAACCTAGAGAGGAACCAGGCTCTGAGGGGTGGCCAGTCCTCTTCTGGCTGTGCTGGGTGGATATTATAACAGAACATGGCCAAGATGTTCAAACGTTCATAAATGACCAGCAGGGTCAGATAATAATAATCACAGTGGTTTCAGAGGGTGCAACAGGTCAGCACCTCAGGAGTAAATGTCAGTTGGCTCTTCATAGTCGATCATTCAGAGTTAGAGACAGCAGGTGCGGTAGAGAGAGAGTTGAAAACAGCAGGTCTGGGACAGGTAGCACGCCCAGTGAACAGGTCAGGGTTCCATAGCCGCAGGCAGAACAGTTGAAACTGGAGCAGCAGCACGACCAGTTGGACTGGGGACAACAAGGAGTCATCATGCCAGGTAGTCCTAAGACTTGGTCCCAGGGCTCAGGTCCTCCGGGAGGGAGAGGGAGACAATTAGAGTGAGCATACTTCATTTCACACACCGGATAAGACAGGAGAAATACTCCAGACATAACAAACTGACCCTAGACCCCTGTCATATTCCCCTACACAACTCCTCCCTCAAAATCGGCTACATCTGGTCCATACTGGACACCCCCGCCCCAAACCCCCAGTCCTTGTTGCTCACGTTATCTTCCAGAAGGACGTCAAAGGAGGAGGTTGTAGAAGTTCATGTTTAATCACACCTCTCTAGGCCTCCGTTCTGGTAATTCCCCCGGCTCCACCTTTGACTCTGCTGATGCTGGTGTCGAAGGTGAAGGTCCTGTTTTACTTTCACAACGACTTCCTGCCTTTATGGCTTCCTGCTCCCTCTGATCCAGAATCAGCTGTATAGACCTCCGAATACAACAGGTGTAGACCTTACAGTGAAATGCTTACTTTCAAGCCCTTAAACAACAATGCAGTTAAATAAAAATACCTATAAAAAAAGTAAGCGATAAGAATAACAACTTATTGAAGAGCAGCATTAAATAACAATAGCGGGGAGAAATACAGGGGAGGGTGGAGCAATGCAAATAGTCTGGGTAGCCATTTGATTAGCTGTTCAGGAGTCTTATGGCTTGGGGGTAGAAGCTGTTCTGGAGCCTCTTGGACCTAGACTTGCCTGCTGTGCGGTAGCAGAGAGAACAGTCTATGACTAGGGTGGCTGGTGTAATTGACCATTTTTATGGCCTTCCTCTGACACTGCCTGGTATAGAGGTCCTGGACGGCAGGAAGCTTGGCCCCGGTGATGTACTGGGCAGTACGCACTACCCTCTGTAGTGCCTTGCGGTCGGAGGCCGAGCAATTGCCATACCAGGCGGTGATGCAACCTGTCAGGGTACTCTCGATGTTGCAGCTGTAGAACCGTTTGAGGAGCTGAGGACCAATGCCAAATCTTTTCAGTCTCCTGAGGGGGAATAGGTTTTGTCGTGCCCTCTTCACGACTGTCTTGGTGCGCTCAGCAGGAGTGAGGGTTACATCCAAACCTCGGGTCACCACATTCTTTAGGGCAGATTTCTTTAGCATTAGTAAAGATGTGATCAATACGTGGATGATGTCGTTATTGTGTTGTTTGTAAATACCCTGGTAGGTTGACTGCAGGAACTGGTTACAGTTGGAAGATTTTTCGTTGAGTGGGCAGCTTGATGAAAGCCAATCAATATTTAAATCACCCAGAAAATATACATATCTGTTGATATCACAAACATTATCAAGCATTTCACACATATTATCCAGATACTGACTGTTAGCACTAGCTAGCTGTCTTCTGTGATATGTGGTTGTGTTGACTTGTATTTCCGTCCACTTCAACTTCGTGTCTAATTCCAGTGCTTTTTTTCTTTGTTGTGCTAGTCCATAATGCGTGTCTCCCTCCTTCCTAGGAGAGAAACCGTATATCTGTGAGATCTGTGGGAAGAGTTTCACCAGTCGTCCCAACATGAAGCGTCACCGCCGGACCCATACGGGGGAGAAGCCGTACCCTTGCGAGGTGTGTGGTCAGAGGTTCCGTTTCTCCAACATGCTCAAAGCGCACAAGGAGAAGTGCATCCGGGTCAGCAACCCCATGGTAACTGACAACAACGACTCGCTGGGCATCGACCCCTCCTCCCCAACTGTTTCTGCGGACCCTGCTGCGATTGGTCAGGTGGTTTTAGGGGCGGTGCTCCCGGGGGCAATGCACCACCATGCCACGCCCCTCTCCCTCCCCCTGATCCACTCCCTGGGGGGGCTGCCCCACACCCCCGCCCCCCACCTCCCCCTTTTCCACCCTTCTTCTCTGGCAGGATGGGCTCCAACATCTAGCTAACGCACTCCGCTCTGCTAACAGACCAGACCGCTAGCATCCATCTACTCTACAACGCTCTGCTAACAGACCGCTAGCATCCATCTACTCCACAACGCTCTGCTAACAGACCGCTAACATCCATCTACTCCACAACACTCTGCTAACAGACCGCTAACATCCATCTACTCCACAACACTCTGCTAACAGACCGCTAGCATCCATCTACTCCACAACGCTCTGCTAACAGACCGCTAGCATCCATCTACTCCACAACGCTCTGCTAACAGACCGCTAGCATCCATCTACTCCACAACGCTCTGCTAACAGACCGCTAGCATCCATCTACTCCACAACACTCTGCTAACAGACTGCTAGCATCCATCTACTCCACAACACTCTGCTAACAGACTGCTAGCATCCATCTACTCTACAACGCTCTGCTAACAGACTGCTAGCATCCATCTACTCCACAACACTCTGCTAACAGACCAGACTGCTAGCATCCATCAACTCTACAACACTTTGCTTACAGACCGTTAGCATCCATCTACTCTACAACACTTTGCTTACAGGCTGCTAGCATCCATCTACTCTACAACGCTCTGCTAACAGACTGCTAGCATCCATCAACTCTACAACACTTTGCTTACAGACCGTTAGCATCCATCTACTCTACAACCAGTCAGCCAACCCCCCCGCCCCCCTCCACCGACTTCTGAAGTAATCAGACTATCTATGAGAGGAGGGGGATTTACAGGAGCAGAGCGAGACATGGATGGAAGGAGGATTCCTTCATATAACCACATCTCAGCCTGAAGACCAAGGCATCTTAACTCGGCTCTGGTCTCTGTGTGGATTCTGCAGTCTGAAGACCAAGGCATCTTAACTCGGCTCTGGTCTCTGTGTGGATTCTGCAGCCTGAAGACCAAGGCATCTTAACTCGGCTCTGGTCTCTGTGTGGACTCTGCAGCCTGAAGAGGTGAAGGATCATACAGAGGCTTCTTGTAACATAAACAGTATAAATGCATACACCTACCATGTGGAAATGTTTTTACTGTGTGGAATAGTTCATCTCTGCCCTGGCCGTTGAGAGTTCAGAGGGACTTGTAAAATGACAACATGCATTACATCTGTCGTTTCATTGTTTTCATTCTGCTTACCACAAAGCCACACCCTTTAATAAGACCATGCTTGTAGCACAATGTAACATTAACACCTCCTCCGACAAACTAGTTACTGGTGAGATTAATGACCCCTTCTCATATTAACTAGCTATTTACTGGGTTGATTTTGGGGCCTAAACTCCTCCCCTAGTTGGTCTGTGTGGAATTAGTTCTCTACAAAAGGTTCTAGGTGTTCTGTGTACAGTGAGTTCACTCTGAAAGTTTACCTCTCTGTCCTAACAGAGGTATATGGAGCCAGACGTCTCCTGCAGAGCCCTGTCTCCCTCTTCTCCTGATCCTCATCCTCCTCTCCCCTACCCTTCTCTCTCCTCCCCTCCTCTATTGTCATCCTCCTCTCTCCCTCCTCTTCAGACGTCTCCTGCAGAACCCTGTCTCTCTCTTCTCCTGATCCTCATCCTCCTCTCCCCTACCCTTCTCTTTCCTCCCCTCCTCTAACGTTATCCTCCTCTCTCCCCCCATCATCAGACGTCTCCTGCAGAGCCCTTTCTCCCTCTTCTCCTGATCCTCATCCTCCTCTCCCCTCTCTTTCCCTCCTCTTCAGACGTCTCCCGCAGAGCCCTGTATCTCTCCTGTCCTCACCAGACGTTGCCTACAGAGCCCTCTCTCCTCCGTTCTCATCCTCCTCTCCCCTCTCTCTTTCCCTCCTCTTCAGACATCTCCAGCAGTGCCCTGTCTCTCCTCTCCTCACCCTCTATCCTCCTCTCCCTGTTCTCACAGTTGTAGTCCATTCCTCACAGTGAATGGACTCTATTAGCCATCAGACCAGACCAACAGGAACCATCATTCTCTTAGCCACCTGTTCTTCTGATCTGTCTGTTAAAACACGCATCTGGCATCGCAATAACCAACTCCCGTGAGCTCACATGCTAGTGAGATTATTATAAAGCCTCTAAAATCAATCCTGCATCTTATTTTGAACCTTAGTGTTATTTAAGATGTACTCTTTTTGTGTGTTAAATGTTAAAATTGTGACAGTTTGTGTAATTTGTGTGTGGCAACATTATGCCATTATATAAGGTGTTTTAGAAGGTTATGACTAGACAGTCACGTTGGAAAGGTTATGACTAGACAGTCACGTTGGAAAGGTTATGACTAGACAGTCACGTTGGAAAGGTTATGACTAGACAGTCACGTTGGAAAGGTTATGACTAGACAGTCACGTTGGAAAGGTTATGACTAGACAGTCACGTTGGAAAGGTTATGACTAGACAGTCAGGGTTAGGGTTTTGCAGTGCACAGGAGAATGCAGTAAAGTGTGTGTGTGTGTGTGTGTGTGTGTGTGTGTGTGTGTGTGTGTGTGTGTGTGTGTGTGTGTGTGTGTGTGTGTGTGTGTGTGTGTGTGTGTGTGTGTGTGTGTGTGTGTGTGTGTGTGTGTGTGTGTGTGTGTGTGTGTGTGTGTGTGTGTGAGAATGATCAGTAAAGGTTGTGTGAAACAGTCAATCTGACCCTGAATAGATGAACAATCAGCCAATCAGCTTGAGATTCCCAAAGTGGGAAGTAAAGTGGAGAGACATTTATCTGACTTGTCGTCTATTGCTGATGTTTAGAAACCACTGTACAGAGCTTGGATTGTAGCCTATTCCTGCTCTTTTCAAGTAGTGTAAAGTACTGAAGTAAAAATACTTTAAAGTACTAGTACTACTTAAGTAGTTTTTGGGGGGTATCTGTACTTTACTATTTATATTTTTTACAACTTTTACTTTTACTTCACTATGTTCCTAAAGAAAATAATGTACCTTCTACTCCATACATTTTGCCTGACACCCAAAAGTAGTCATTACATTTTGAATGCTTAGCAGGACAGAAAATGGTCCAATTCACACACAAGAGAACGTCCCTGGTCGTCCCTACTGCCTCTGGTCTGGAGGACTCACTAAACACACATGCTTTGTTTGTAAATGATGTCTGAGTGTTGGTGTTGCCCCTGGCAACCATACATTTTTTTTTTACATGAAATTTGTGCCATCTGGCTTGCTTAATATAAGGAATTTGTTATTATTCGTAATTTTACGTTTGATACTTCAGTATTTTTAAAAATAAATGCTTTTAGACTTTTACTCAAGTAGTATTTTACTGGGTGACTTTCACTTTTACTTGAGTAATTTTCTATTAAGGTATATTTACTTTTACTCAAGTATGACAATTGGATACTTTTTACTCCACTGATGACATCACGGACGCTAGCCCGAAATCTATCAAATTTCACATTTTTTTTAAATGCTGTTAAGAAAAACCAATCATATCTGCTCAATGGTCTACTATCTGAGGAACAGTTTAGATATATTGGAGAAAGGTGAATTATTCCTTATGAAGGTGAATTATTCCTTATGAAGAAGATACAGTGTAATTGGTTCCACTAGTTTACTCAACTTTTCGGTCAAAGTTTTACATGAACGTAAACATTTTAGTTGGCCCAAACTTAGCTCCAACATCAGAAAATGTAAGCAAAAATGTTGCTGATTTAAAAACGTGTTTGCTCAAATTGTCTCATATGTTCATTCAACTATATATCTGACCTAATAGACGGCTGTGGAACCAGTTACTTAATGATATTTAGTTGGAACAACTCCTTTTTTATTTATTGCAATTTTTATAGTATATTAGATAGAACTCTGGAGAATTTGTATACCTGTAATCTATTGCGCTAATCCCAAGCTAGCTCTGTAAACTTAGTTAAAGGCAATCATAGCAAACATATTGTCTCCCCAAAATGTGCAATCTTTGGCTTCACAATGGCAAAATGTGTAGAATAGCAGGAAATTAGCTTTAAAACTGCACATTTTTCTCTTTGCACCATGGAAAAATGTGTAGTTGCAGGAAAAATGCTTTAAAACGAAAAATGTTTATCTCAGTCTCATGACACAATGTACAGAATAGCATTATTAAACTGCACATTTTTTTCCCTGTGCCCCATGGCAAAATGTGCTAAAATGTAGAAAGTTAGCAGTAGTCTGGCTCTGGAAGAGCAGGAGAAGAGGAGGAGATGTACAATTATATAATCATCTCCAGAGTACTGTGGGACTGTCATGAGATTTTCCCCATCAATAGACAATAGCAGCTATTATATTATCCATGGGTCTATCTCTATAGTAGATTCTGTTATATTATCTATGAGTCTATCTCTTAGTAGATTATGTTATATTATCTATGAGTCTATCTCTATAGTAGATTCTGTTATACTATCTATAGGTCTATCTCTATAGTAGATTCTGTTATATTATCTATGAGTCTATCTCTATAGTAGATTCTGTTATACTATCTATGGGTCTATCTCTATAGTAGATTGTTATACTATCTCTGGGTCTATCTCTATAGTAGATTGTGTCATATTATCTATGGGTCTATCTGTATAGATAGTTGATGGAAATGAGATGCCATGGAACTGAATGTGATGTAGGTGGGTATTGGGTTAGTTAGGGCTGGTTGGTGGATATTGGGTTAATTAGGGCTGGTTGGTGGGTATTGGGTTAGTTAGGGCTGGTTGGTGGGTATTGGGTTAGTTAGGGCTGGTTGGTGGATATTGGGTTAATTAGGGCTGGTTGGTGGGTATTGGGTTAGTTAGGGCTGGTTGGTGGGTATTGGGTTAGTTAGCTCTGGTTGGTGGATATTGGGTTAGTTAGGGCTGGTTGGTGGGTATTGGGTTAGTTAGGGCTGGTTGGTGGGTATTGGGTTAGTTAGGGCTGTTTGGTGGATATTGGGCTTGTTAGGGCTGGTTGGTGGGTATTGGGTTAATTAGGGCTGGTTGGTGGATATTGGTTAAGGACGAATGGTTGGTGGATATTGGGTTAGTTAGGGTTGGTTGGTGGGTATTGGGTTAATTAGGGCTGGTTGGTGGGTATTGGGTTAATTAGGGCTGGTTGGTGGGTATTGGGTTAGTTGGGGCTGGTTGGTGGGTATTGGGTTAGTTGGGGCTGGTTGGTGGGTATTGGGTTAGTTAGCTCTGGTTGGCGGGTATTGGGTAAGTTAGGGCTGGTTGGTGGATATTGGGTTAGTTATGGCTGGTTGGTGGGTATTGGGTTAGTTAGGGCTGGTTGGTGGGTATTGGGTTAGTTAGGGCTGGTTGGTGGATATTGGGTTAATTAGGGCTGGTTGGTGGATAATGGTTAAGGACGAATGGTTGGTGGATATTGGGTTAATTAGGGCTGGTTGGTGGGTATTGGGTTAGTTAGGGTTGGTTGGTGGATAATGGTTAAGGACGAATGGTTGGTGGATATTGGGTTAGTTAGGGCTGGTTGGTGGATATTTGGTTAATTAGGGCTGGTTGGTGGGTATTGGGTTAGTTAGGGTTGGTTGGTGGATATTTGGTTAATTAGGGCTGGTTGGTGGATATTTGGTTAGTTAGGGTTGGTTGGTGGATATTGGGTTAATTAGGGCTGGTTGGTGGGTAATGGGTTAGTTAGGGTTGGTTGGTGGGTATTGGGTTAGTTAGGGCTGGTTGGTGGGTATTGGGTTAGTTAGGGCTGGTTGGTGGGTATTGCGTTAGTTAGGGCTGGTTGGTGGATATTTGGTTAATTAGGGCTGGTTGGTGGGTATTGGGTTAGTTAGGGCTGGTTGGTGGGTATTGGGTTAGTTAGGGTTGGTTGGTGGGTATTGGGTTAGTTGGGGCTGGTTGGTGGGTATTGGGTTAGTTAGCTCTGGTTGGCGGGTATTGGGTAAGTTAGGGCTGGTTGGTGGGTATTGGCTTAGTTATGGCTGGTTGGTGGGTATTGGGTTAGTTAGGGCTGGTTGGTGGGTATTGGGTTAGTTAGGGCTGGTTGGTGGATATTGGGTTAATTAGGGCTGGTTGGTGGATAATGGTTAAGGACGAATGGTTGGTGGATATTGGGTTAATTAGGGCTGGTTGGTGGATATTTGGTTAGTTAGGGCTGGTTGGTGGGTATTGGGTTAGTTAGGGTTGGTTGGTGGGTATTGGGTTAGTTAGGGCTGGTTGGTGGGTATTGGGTTAGTTAGGGTTGGTTGGTGGGTATTGGGTTAGTTAGGGTTGGTTGGTGGGTATTGGGTTAGTTAGGGCTGGTTGGTGGGTATTGCGTTAGTTAGGGCTGGTTGGTGGATATTTGGTTAGTTAGGGTTGGTTGGTGGGTATTGGGTTAGTTAGGGCTGGTTGGTGGGTATTGCGTTAGTTAGGGCTGGTTGGTGGATATTTGGTTAATTAGGGCTGGTTGGTGGGTATTGGGTTAGTTAGGGCTGGTTGGTGGGTATTGGGTTAGTTAGGGCTGGTTGGTGGGTATTGCGTTAGTTAGGGCTGGTTGGTGGGTATTGGTTAAGGAGGAATGGTAGTGGTGGTACTACTGCTATAGCACTTTGGGTCAGAATGTGGTTGCAACTTTCCAGGATCGTCCAACCAGGATTTCTAGAAACCTGGGGAATGTATTCAACATTCGTGGAAGGTTGCAACCCTACATCAGAACGATGTGTAAATGTACATCAATAGCCAAATGAGTAACAAGAGAAAGTAGTATTGAATAGGTACTATTACACAGAGAGCATTACTTTACAGCCATCTCTTTATAGTCTTTGCACTCTAAGATGCTTGGTGATGGATCGGTGCTTGATTGGCTCACAATCAATATATTTACTGTATCTTAAAGAGTTTTCAGTGCTGTGTTGCCATTAGAGAGAGATAAGCATCCCTAGTATCAGATCTGAAGGATTGTGGGTAATGGAACTTGGTATTTAATTGTGTGAGTATGTTTATGTTTTTCATGAAAAAGCACTTACTGGCCAACCCTGTTAATTGATCAAATGCTTTGAATCTGTGTGATCATGTCTAACATGATAATGGATAAGTTCCACTCGAAGGAAAGAGAAGGGACATTTAAATGGTCCCTGTTTAGTTAACATGTCCTTAAACCAGGGTATGTTGGAGCTGATGAGTTGGTTCTCAGAAGTGTGATTGTTTGCATTTTGCATTCATTATAAAAAATAAAAAATGTTTGTCAAAAAGTGAAACCAGGCTGGTCCCGCCGGCCAGCTAGGTTAGGGCCGGGACGTTGAGTGTTTTTTGTAAAGCCTGTTGGGATTTGTAGTTCTTGGGATAAGCTAAAAGATAGAGGCTGTAGTCCAGTAGGGTTGATTCTGTGGCCTTCAGCTGGAAGAAAAGTGGTTTGAATTTCGACCTCTGAGGAATTTACTTTTCTATGTTCCTTCTGGCTGGTGAGAAGACCGTGTGTATATTAAGGCTTATGGAGACAGAGTTAATGTTTTCACAATGGAGGGTCATTGTTTCCTTATGGTCTGTTCTAGTGTTACATCTAATGTTTCAAAGAGAGGTTGGTGGTTCTGCACATGTGAGGTTGGGTTAGTGGGTCTAGTAAACGTCCAGTTCCGAGGAAAAGAAAGGCTGACATTTACCATAATAGAAATCAACAATGTCATACCCGAATCAAAACAATTTAAAGGTTTTCATGTACCTAACTACCGCTTCCTACTGCTGCATTAAAACCAGTCATATTGTGTCTACCATTTGTTGATTCTATACATTACAGTGTAAACCCAATGTCTTAGTAGACTGGTCTACATAGACCATGACTATACAGTAGTTGTATGGGCTAGCTATATAAACACCGTACTTAAACAATGAGCACTATAGTGTCTAGAGGTGCTATTAACATTACATGTATCCTATCGGTTTGTGATTATCATGTGTAACACAGGAGACTAATTCAATATTAAACAATACAGATATATTATTCCAAAATTGTTTCATGTTGTTATTTCTGTGTGTAGAGCGGAGTGATGTTTGAATTAAATGTTTTGGTTTCATATGATTAAATTGACTGTTATGTTTTATTGATGGCATTCACTAGCTGAAATTATTCTATACTGTGTTGATACCACTGGTGCAGCAGCTGTAAAGACTGCCCACTGTAGGACCCAGCACTACTCTCTCTGAACCCTGTTCAGCAGGACATCTTGGAAACTTCAGACAGAAATATGTTATGTAGAACAAACACGCCCCTCTGACATGTAGACCAAGGAATCCTATTGGCTCTATTTGTGGCATTTCTATCTGCAATGATCACAACATTGGAAACTGAAGGTGGCCCAGTTCTCATCTGGCTCCTGTGTCATACTGAGGGATTTACTAGTGTCACAGCTGATGGACATTTAATGAATGAATTCAACAATAACACAGATGATTTATCTTCAGTTAGACCATTTTAATTGACACAATGTATCTACACAGTGAAAAGCATTCATTCTTTCCCCACTCCAGAAGTCTGCTCTACGTCTGCTCCCGTGAACTGCTAGCATTATATGTGAGTTAAACTCTGTTAAACTCAGAGGAGTTGATTTGGACACAGCGAGTTTGGGGGGTACCAGAGAGCATCACAGTAGAGTCCTCTAGAAGTGTTGATAATAGAGTCCTCTAGATGTGTTGTAATAATAGAGTCCCCTAGAAGTGTTAATAGTAGAGTCCTCTAGAAGTGTTGATAATAGAGTCCTCTAGAAGTGTTAATAATAGAGACCTCTAGATGTGTTGTAAAAATAGAGTCCTCTAGAAGTGTTGATAATAGTCCTCTAGAAGTGTTGATAATAGAGTCCTCTAGAAGTGTTGATAATAGAGTCCTCTAGAAGTGTTGATAATAGAGTCCTCTAGAAGTGTTGATATTAGAGTCATCTAGAAGTTGTTGATAATAGAGTCCTTTAGAAGTGTTGATAATAGAGTCCTCTAGAAGTGTTAATAATAGAGTCCTCTAGAAGTGTTGTAATAATAGAGTCCTCTAGATGTGTTGATAGAGTCCTCTAGACCTGTTGATAATAGAGCCCTCTAGTTTTGTTGATAATAGAGTCATCTAGAAGTGTTGATAATAGAGTCCTCTAGATGTGTTGATAATAGAGTCCTCTAGAAGTGTTGATAATAGAGTCCTCTAGAAGTGTTGATAATAGAGTCCTCTAGAAGTGTTGATAATAGAGTCCTCTAGACCTGTTGATAATAGAGTCCTCTAGACCTGTTGATAATAAAGTCCTCTAGACCTGTTGATAATAGAATCCTCTCGACCTGTTGTAATAGTAGAGTCCTCTAGAAGTGTTGATAATAGAGTCCTCTAGAAGTGTTGATAATAGAGTCCTCTAGAAGTGTTGATAATAGAGTCCTCTAGATGTGTTGATAATAGAGTCCTCTAGAAGTGTTGATAATAGAGTCCTCTAGACGTGTTGATAATAAAGTCCTCTAGACCTGTTGATAATAGAATCCTCTCGACCTGTTGTAATAGTAGAGTCCTCTAGAAGTGTTGATAATAGAGTCCTCTAGACGTGTTGATAGTAGAGTCCTCTAGACCTGTTGATAATAAAGTCCTCTAGACCTGTTGATAATAGAATTCTCTAGACCTGTTGATAATAGAATCCTCTAGAAGTGTTGATAATAGAGTCCTCTAGAAGTGTTAATAATAGAATCCTCTAGAAGTGTTGATAATAGAGTCCTCTAGACCTGTTGATAATAAAGTCCTCTAGACCTGTTGATAATAGAATCCTCTAGACCTGTTGTAATAGTAGAGTCCTCTAGAAGTGTTGATAATAGAGTCCTCTAGAAGTGTTGATAATAGAGTCCTCGAGAAGTGTTGATAATAGAGTCCTCTAGAAGTGTTGATAATAGAGTCCTCTAGAAGTGTTGATAATAGAGTCCTCTAGATGTGTTGATAATAGAGTCCTCTAGAAGAGTTAATAATAGAGTCCTCTAGAAGTGTTCATAATAGAGTCCTCTAGAAGTGTTAATAATATAATCCTCTAGACCTGTTGATAATTGAGTCCTCTAGACATGTTGTAATAATGGAGTCCTCTAGAAGTGTTGATAATAGAGTCCTCTAGATGTGTTGATAATATAGTCCTCCAGAAGTGTTAATAATAGAATCCTCTTGAGATGTTGTAATAATAGAGTCCTCTAGATGTGTTGATAATAGAGTCCTCTAGACCTGTTTATAATGGAGCCCTCTAGTTTTGTTGATAATAGAATCCTCTAGAAGTGTTGATAATAGTCCTCTAGAAGTGTTGATAATAGAGTCCTCTAGATGTGTTGATAGTAGAGTCCTCTAGAAGTGTTGATAATAGAGTCCTCTAGATGTGTTGATAATAGAGTCCTCTGGACCTGTTGATAATAAAGTCCTCTAGACCTGTTGATAATAGAATCCTCTAGACCTGTTGTAATAGTAGAGTCCTCTAGAAGTGTTGATAATATAGTCCTCTAGAAGTGTTAATAATAGAATCCTCTAGAAGTGTTGATAATAGAGTCCTCTAGACCTGTTGATAATAAAGTCATCTAGACCTGTTGATAATAGAATCCTCTAGACCTGTTGTAATAGTAGAGTCCTCTAGAAGTGTTGATAATAGAGTCCTCTAGAAGTGTTGATATTAGAGTCATCTAGAAGTTGTTGATAATAGAGTCCTCTAGAAGTGTTGATAATAGAGTCCTCTAGAAGTGTTGATAATAGTCCTCTAGAAGTGTTGATAATAGAGTCCTCTAGAAGTGTTGATAATAGAGTCCTCTAGAAGTGTTGATAATAGAGTCCTCTAGAAGTGTTGATATTAGAGTCATCTAGAAGTTGTTGATAATAGAGTCCTCTAGAAGTGTTGATAATAGAGTCCTCTAGAAGTGTTGATAATAGAGTCCTCTAGAAGTGTTGATAATAGAGTCCTCTAGATGTGTTGATAATAGAGTCCTCTAGAAGTGTTGATAATAGAGTCCTCTAGAAGTGTTAATAATAGAGTCCTCTAGAAGTGTTGATAATATAGTCCTCTAGAAGTGTTAATAATAGAGTCCTCTAGAAGTGTTAATAATATAATCCTCTAGACCTGTTGAAAATAGAGTCCTCTAGACATGTTGTAATAATAGAGTCCTCTAGAATTTTGATAATAGAGTCCTCTAGAAGTGTTAATAATAGAGTCCTCTAGAGGTGTTGATAATAGAGTCCTCTAGAAGTGTTAATAATATAATCCTCTATACCTGTTGATAATTGATTCCTCTAGACATGTTGTAATAATGGAGTCCTCTAGATGTGTTGATAATAGAGTGCTCTAGACCTGTTGATAATAGAGTTCTCTAGAAGTGTTGATAATAGAGTCCTCTAGATGAGTCCTCTAGATGAGTCATCTAGATGTGTTAATAATAGAGCCCTCTGGATGTGTTAATAATAGAGTCCTCTAGAAGTGTCAATAGTACAGTCCTCTAGACGTGTTCTAATAATAGAGTCCTCTAGATGTGTCAATAATAGAGTCCTCTAGAATTGTTAATAATAGAATCCTCTAGACGTGTTGTAATAATAGAGTCCTCTTGAAGTGTCAATATTAGAGTCCTCTAGAAGTGTTAATAATATTGTCCTCTAGACGTGTTGTAATAATAGAGTCCTCTAGACATGTTGTAATAATAGCATCCTCTAGATGTGTTGATAATAGAGTCCTCTAGATGTGTTAATAATAGAGTCCTCTAGATGTGTTGATAATATAGTCCTCTGGACGTGTTGTAATAATAGAGTCCTCTAGACATGTTGTAATAATAGCATCCTCTCGATGTGTTGATAATAAAGTCCTCTAGAAGTGTTGATAATAGAGTCCTCTAAAAGTGTTGATAATAGAGTCCTCTAGAAGTGTTGATAATAGAGTCCTCTAGAAGTGTTGATAATATAGTCCTCTAGATGTGTTGATAATAGAGTCCTCTAGAAGTGTTAATAATAGAGTCCTCTAGAAGTGTTGATAATAGAGTCCTCTAGAAGTGTTAATAATAGAGTCCTCTAGAAGTGTTAATAATATAATCCTCTAGACCTGTTGATAATAGAGTCCTCTAGACATGTTGTAATAATAGAGTCCTCTAGAATTTTGATAATAGAGTCCTCTAGAAGTGTTAATAATAGAGTTCTCTAGAAGTGTTGATAATAGAGTCCTCTAGAAGTGTTAATAATATAATCCTCTATACCTGTTGATAATTGATTCCTCTAGACATGTTGTAAAAATGGAGTCCTCTAGATGTGTTGATAATAGAGTGCTCTAGACCTGTTGATAATAGAGTTCTCTAGAAGTGTTGATAATAGAGTCCTCTAGATGAGTCCTCTAGATGAGTCCTCTAGATGTGTTAATAATAGAGCCCTCTGGATGTGTTAATAATAGAGTCCTCTAGAAGTGTCAATAGTACAGTCCTCTAGACGTGTTCTAATAATAGAGTCCTCTAGATGTGTCAATAATAGAGTCCTCTAGAAATGTTAATAATAGAATCCTCTAGACGTGTTGTAATAATAGAGTCCTCTTGAAGTGTCAATATTAGAGTCCTCTAGAAGTGTTAATAATATTGTCCTCTAGACGTGTTGTAATAATAGAGTCCTCTAGACATGTTGTAATAATAGCATCCTCTAGATGTGTTGATAATAGAGTCCTCTAGATGTGTTAATAATAGAGTCCTCTAGATGTGTTGGTAATATAGTCCTCTAGACGTGTTGTAATAATAGAGTCCTCTAGACATGTTGTAATAATAGCATCCTCTCGATGTGTTGATAATAGAGTCCTCTAGATGTGTTAATAATAGAGTCCTCTAGATGTGTTGATAATATAGTCCTCTAGATGTGTTGATAATAGAGTCCTCTAGATGTGTGAATAATAGAGACCTCTAGATGTTTTGATAATAGAGTCCTCTAGATGTGTTAATAATAGAGTCCTCTAGATGTGTTGATAATATAGTCCTCTAGACGTGTTGTAATAATAGAGTCCTCTAGACATGTAATAATAGCATCCTCTAGATGTGTTGATAATAGAATCCTCTAGATGTGTTAATAATAAAATCCTCTAGATGTGTTGATAATAGAGTCCTCTAGATGTGTGAATAATAGAGTCCTCTAGATGTGTTGATAATAGAGTCCTCTAGATGTGTTAATAATAGAGTCCTCTAGATGTGTTGATAATATAGTCCTCTAGATGTGTTGATAATAGAGTCCTCTAGATGTGTGAATAATAGAGACCTCTAGATGTTTTGATAATAGAGTCCTCTAGATGTGTTTATACTAGAGTCCTCTAGATGTGTTGATAATATAGTCCTCTAGACGTGTTGTAATAATAGCATCCTCTATATGTTTTGTGGTGTTGGAAGAGGTGCAGCTCCTGTGTTTCCAGTCTTTTTATTATTTTATTGAATATTTAAACATACAATTTACCTGCAGTTAAGCCACTCAACATTTACATTCCAGTCTTTCAAGCTGTGCTAAAACAGATATGCTATTTTATGTGTATATATATAATATCTATTTTTTTTGTATTTTGTTTATTTTTTTATTAGAAATATACAGTGGAGAGAACAAGTATTTGATACACTGCCGATTTTGCAGGTTTTCCTACTTACAAAGCATGTAGAGGTCTGTCATTTTTATCATGGATACACTTCAACTGTGAGAGACGGAATCTAAAACAAAAATCCAGAAAATCACATTGTATGATTTTTAAGTAATTAATTTGCATTTTATTGCATGACATAAGTATTTGATCACCTCCCAACCAGTAAGAATTCCGGCTCTCACAGACCTGTTAGTTTTTCTTTAAGAAGCCCTCCTGTTCTCCACACATTACCTGTATTAACTGCACCTGAACTTGTTACCTGTATAAAAGACACCTGTCCACATACTCAATCAAACAGACTCCAACCTCTCCACAATGGCCAAGACCACAGGGATAAAATTGTAGACCTGCACAAGGCTGGGATGGGCTACAGGACAATAGGCAAGCAGCTTCGTGAGAAGGCAACAACTGTTGGCGCAATTATTTGAAAATGGAAGAAGTTCAAGATGACGGTCAAACACCCTCGGTCTGGGGCTCCATGCAAGATCTCACCTCGTGGGGCATCAATGATCATGAGGAAGGTGAGGGATCAGCCCAGAACTACACGGCAGGATCTGGTCAATGACCTGAAGAGAGCTGGGACCACAGTCTCAAAAAAAACATTAGTAACACACTACGCCGTCATGGATTAAAATCCTGCAGCGCACGCAAGGTCCCCCTGCTCAAGCCAGCACATGTCCAGGCCCATCTGGATGATCCAGAAGAGGAATGGGAGAAGGTTATGTGGTCTGATGAGACAAAAATAGAGCTTTTTGGTCTAAACTCCACTCGCCGTGTTTGGAGGAAGAAGAAGGATGAGTACAACCCCAAGAACACCATCCCAACCGTGAAGCATGGAGGTGGAAACACAATTCTTTGGGGATGCTTTTCTGCAAAGGGGACAGGACGACTGCACCGTATTGAGGGGAGGATGGATGGGGCTATGTATTGCGAGATCTTGGCCAACAGCCTCCTTCCCTCAGTAAGAGCATTGAAGATGGGTCCTGGCTGGGTCTTCCAGCATGACAACGACCCGAACCAAACAGCCTGGGCAAATAAGGAGTGGCTCCGTAAGAAGCATCTCAAGGTCATGGAGTGGCCTAGCCAGTCTCCAGACCTGAACCCAATAGAAAATCTTTGGAGGGAGCTGAAAGTCCGTATTGCCCAGCGACAGCCCCGAAACCTGAAGGATCTGGAGAAGGTCTGTATGGAGGAGTGGGCCAAAATCCCTGCTGCAGTGTGTGCAAACCTGGTCAAGAACTACAGGAAATGTATGTTCTCTGTAATCGCAAACAACGTTTTCTGTACCAAATATTAAGTTTGGCTTTTCTGATGTATCAAATACTTACGTCATGCAATAAAATGCAAATGAATTACTTAAAAATCATACAATGTGATGTTCTGGATTTTGTTTTAGAATCCGTTTCTCACAGTTGAAGTGTACCTATGATAAAAATGACAGCCCTCTACATGCTTTGTAAATAGGAAAACCTGCAAAATCGGCAGTGGATCAAATACTTGCTCTCCCCACTGTATCTGTATGTACAGTATCAGTCAAAAGTTTGGATACATCTACTCATTCCAGGGTTTTTCTTTATTGGTTTTTCTTTTTTGGTTTCCACAGTGAAGCATGGAGGAGGAGGTGTGGGGGTGCTTTCTGGTGACACTGTCTGTGATTTATTTAGAATTCAAGTCCAACTTAACCAGCATCGCAACCACAGCATTCCGCAGTGATACACCATCCCATCTGGTTTGCACTTATTGGGACTATCATTTGTTTTTCAACAGGAAATCAACCCAGCACACCTCCAGGCTGTGTAAGGGCTATTTGACCAGGAAGGAGAGTGATTGACCTGGCTTCCACAATCACGGGACTTCAACCCAATTGAGATGGTTTGGGATGAGTTGGACCGCAGAGTGAAGGAAAAGCAGCATATCTGGGAACTCCTTCAAGAAGGTTGGAAAAGCATTTCAGGTGCAGCTGGTTGAGAGAATGCCAAGAGTGTGCAAAGCTGTCATCAAGGCAAAAGATGGCAACTATGAAGAATCTCGACTATAAAATATATTTTGATTTGTTTAAAATGTTTTGCTTACTACATGATGCCATGTGTTAATTCATAGTTTTGATGTCTTCACTATGTCTCTACTATGTAGAAGATAGTAAAAATAAAGAAAAACCCTTGAATGAGTAGGTCTGTGTGTCCAAACTTTTGACTTGTACTGTATATATATTTTTGTTGTTGTTAGTTTTTAACCCCTATTTCTCCCCGATTTTGTGATATCCAATTGTGATCCAATTACTATTTTGTCTCATCGCTGCAACTCCCCAAAGGGCTTGGGAGAGGCTAGAGTTAAATCATGCATCCTCTGAGAAACTTAACTTGGAAGCCAGCTGCACCAATGTGTCGGAGGAAACACTGTTCAACTGATAACCTGACGGCACCCGGCCCACCACAAGTAGTGGCAAGGGCGTGATGAGCCCAGTACAGCCCTCCGGCCAACAAACCCTACCCTAATCCGGACGATGATGGGCCAATTGTGCGCCGCCCTATGGGATTCCCAGTCACGGACAGTTGTGACACAGCTTGGGATCGAACCCGGGTCTGTAGTGATGCCTCAAGCACTGAAATGCAGTGCCTTAGACTGCTTCCTGCGCTACTCGGGAGGCCCCAAAGATGCTTTTCAATGTGACCTCTCACAAACTCCCTCCAGGTCAAACACAACAGAATTGATCAAATAACAGATGTCATGGGTTGGAACAGGTGGCACTGTGAAAAATGTAACATCTTTACAACTTGGTGAGTCTCATGGTGTTGAGGAGTGTTACATCTTGGTGAGTCGAAGCGTGTTGAGTCGTGCCCCCAAGATGGTGGCCCCAGAGGCGTATTGGATCTCCCTCAGAACACCCACCCACTTCCTTTCCCCTTCGTCATACCTGCAGGAGGAGAGGATGTCAGTTAAGAGGACAGAACAGGATGTCAGGCAAGAGGACAGGACAGGAGGTCAGGTAAGAGGACAGAACAGGATGTCAGGTAAGAGGACAGAGGACAGAACAGGAGGTCAGTTAAGAGGACAGAACAGGGTGTCAGGTAAGAGGACAGAACAGGATGTCAGGTAAGAGGACAGAACAGGATGTCAGGTAAGAGGACAGAACAGGATGTCAGGTAAGAGGACAGAACAGGATGTCAGGTAAGAGGACAGAACAGGATGTCAGGTAAGAGGACAGAACAGGATGTCAGGTAAGAGGACAGAGGACAGAACAGGAGGTCAGTTAAGAGGACAGAACAGGGTGTCAGGTAAGAGGACAGAACAGGATGTCAGGTAAGAGGACAGAACAGGATGTCAGTTAAGAGGACAGAACAGGGTGTCAGGTAAGAGGACAGAACAGGAGGTCAGTTAAGAGGACAGAACAGGAGGTCAGGTAAGAGGACAGAACAGGAGGTCAGGTAAGAGGACAGAACATGACGTAATGTAAAAGGACAGAACAGGATGTCAGAACAGGGTGTCAGGTAAGAGGACAGGACAGGATGTCAGGTAAGAGGACAGAACAGGGTGTCAGGTAAGATAACAGAACAGGATGTCAGGTAAGAGGACAGAACAGGATGTCAGGTAAGAGGACAGAACAGGGTGTCAGGTAAGATAACAGAACAGGATGTCAGGTAAGAGGACAGAACAGGAGGTCAGGTAAGATAACAGAACAGGATGTCAGGTAAGAGGACAGAACAGGAGGTCAGGTAAGATAACAGAACAGGATGTCAGGTAAGAGGACAGAGGACAGAACAGGATGTCAGGTAAGAGGACAGAACAGGATGTCAGGTAAGAGGACAGAACAGGATGTCAGGTAAGAGGACAGAACAGGAGGTCAGGTAAGAGGACAGAACAGGATGTCAGGTAAGAGGACAGGACAGGATGTCAGGTAAGAGGACAGAACAGGGTGTCAGGTAAGATAACAGAACAGGATGTCAGGTAAGAGGACAGAACAGGATGTCAGGTAAGAGGACAGAACAGGGTGTCAGGTAAGATAACAGAACAGGATGTCAGGTAAGAGGACAGAACAGGAGGTCAGGTAAGATAACAGAACAGGATGTCAGGTAAGAGGACAGAGGACAGAACAGGATGTCAGGTAAGAGGACAGAACAGGATGTCAGGTAAGATAACAGAACAGGATGTCAGGTAAGAGGACAGAACAGGATGTCAGGTAAGAGGACAGAACAGGATGTCAGGTAAGAGGACAGAGGACAGAACAGGATGTCAGGTAAGAGGACAGAACAGGATGTCAGGTAAGAGGACAGAACAGGATGTCAGGTAAGAGGACAGAGGACAGAACAGGATGTCAGGTAAGAGGACAGAACAGGATGTCAGGTAAGAGGACAGAACAGGATGTCAGGTAAGAGGACAGAGGACAGAACAGGATGTCAGGTAAGAGGACAGAACAGGGTGTCAGGTAAGAGGACAGAACAGGATGTCAGGTAAGAGGACAGAACAGGAGGTCAGGTAAGAGGACAGAACAGGAGGTCAGGTAAGAGGACAGAACAGGGTGTCAGGTAAGAGGACAGGACAGGAGGTCAGGTAAGATAACAGAACAGGGTGTCAGGTAAGAGGACAGAACAGGATGTCAGGTAAGAGGACAGAACAGGATGTCAGGTAAGATAACAGAACAGGATGTCAGGTAAGAGGACAGAACAGGATGTCAGGTAAGATGACAGAACAGGAGGTCAGGTAAGAGGACAGAACAGGATGTCAGGTAAGAGGACAGAACAGGATGTCAGGTAAGAGGACAGAACAGGAGGTCAGGTAAGAGGACAGAACAGGATGTCAGGTAAGAGGACAGAACAGGATGTCAGGTAAGATGACAGAACAGGATGTCAGGTTAGAGGACAGAGGACAGAACAGGAGGTCAGTTAAGAGGACAGAACAGGAGGTCAGGTAAGAGGACAGAACAGGATGTCAGGTAAGAGGACAGAACAGGAGGTCAGGTAAGAGGACAGAACAGGATGTCAGGTAAGAGGACAGAACAGGAGGTCAGGTAAGAGGACAGAGGACAGAACAGGATGTCAGGTAAGAGGACAGAACAGGATGTCAGGTAAGAGGACAGAACAGGAGGTCAGGTAAGAGGACAGAACAGGATGTCAGGTAAGAGGACAGAACAGGAGGTCAGGTAAGAGGACAGAACAGGATGTCAGGTAAGAGGACAGAACAGGAGGTCAGGTAAGATAACAGAACAGGATGTCAGGTAAGAGGACAGAACAGGATGTCAGGTAAGAGGACAGAACAGGGTGTCAGGTAAGAGGACAGAGGACAGAACAGGATGTCAGGTAAGAGGACAGAACAGGGTGTCAGGTAAGATAACAGAACAGGATGTCAGGTAAGAGGACAGAACAGGATGTCAGGTAAGAGGACAGAACAGGGTGTCAGGTAAGAGGACAGAACAGGATGTCAGGTAAGAGGACAGAACAGGGTGTCAGGTAAGAGGACAGAACAGGGTGTCAGGTAAGAGGACAGAACAGGATGTCAGGTAAGAGGACAGAACAGGATGTCAGGTAAGAGGACAGAACAGGAGGTCAGTTAAGAGGACAGAACAGGATGTCAGGTAAGAGGACAGAACAGGGTGTCAGGTAAGAGGACAGAACAGGATGTCAGGTAAGAGGACAGAACAGGATGTCAGGTACGAGGACAGAGGACAGAACAGGATGTCAGGTAAGAGGACAGAACAGGAGGTCAGTTAAGAGGACAGAACAGGGTGTCAGGTAAGAGGACAGAACAGGAGGTCAGTTAAGAGGACAGAACAGGGTGTCAGGTAAGAGGACAGAACAGGATGTCAGTTAAGAGGACAGAACAGGATGTCAGGTAAGAGGACAGAGGACAGAACAGGATGTCAGGTAAGAGGACAGAACAGGAGGTCAGTTAAGAGGACAGAACAGGATGTCAGGTAAGAGGACAGAGGACAGAACAGGATGTCAGGTAAGAGGACAGAACAGGAGGTCAGGTAAGAGGACAGAACAGGAGGTCAGTTAAGAGGACAGAACAGGATGTCAGGTAAGAGGACAGAACAGGGTGTCAGGTAAGATAACAGAACAGGGTGTCAGGTAAGAGGACAGAACAGGATGTCAGGTAAGAGGACAGAACAGGATGTCAGGTAAGAGGACAGAACAGGATGTCAGGTAAGAGGACAGAACAGGGTGTCAGGTAAGATAACAGAACAGGATGTCAGGTAAGAGGACAGAACAGGATGTCAGGTAAGAGGACAGAACAGGGTGTCAGGTAAGAGGACAGAACAGGATGTCAGGTAAGAGGACAGGACAGGAGGTCAGGTAAGAGGACAGGACAGGATGTCAGGTAAGAGGACAGAGGACAGAACAGGATGTCAGGTAAGAGGACAGAACAGGAGGTCAGGTAAGAGGACAGAGGACAGAACAGGAGGTCAGGTAAGAGGACAGAACAGGAGGTCAGGTAAGATAACAGAACAGGATGTCAGGTAAGAGGACAGGACAGGAGGTCAGGTAAGAGGACAGAACAGGAGGTCAGGTAGGAAAACAGAACAGGATGTCAGGTAAGAGGACAGGACAGGAGGTCAGGTAAGAGGACAGGACAGGAGGTCAGGTAAGAGGACAGAACAGGATGTCAGGTAAGAGGACAGAACAGGATGTCAGGTAAGAGGACAGAACAGGATGTCAGGTAAGAGGACAGAACAGGAGGTCAGGTAGGAAAACAGAACAGGATGTCAGGTAAGAGGACAGGACAGGAGGTCAGGTAAGAGGACAGAACAGGACGTCAGGTAAGAGGACAGAACACGAGGTCAGGTAAGAGGACAGAACAGGATGTCAGGTAAGAGGACAGAAAATGGGGGCAGGTAAGAGGACAGAACAGGAGGGCAGGTAAGAGAACAGAACAGGTCAGGTAAGTGGACAGAACAGGAAGGACGTTTGGTAAGAAAACAGAACAGGACATCAGTTAAGAAGACAGAACATGAGGACAGAATAGGAGGTCAGGTAAGAGGACAAAACAGGAGGTCAGGTAAGAGGACAGAACAGGAGGTCAGGTAAGTTGACAGAACAGGAAGGACATCAGTTAAGAGGACAGAACAGGACGTGAGGTAAAAGGACAGAACAGGACGTGAGGTAAAAGGACAGAACAAGAGGTCAGGTAAGAGGACAGAACAGGGTGTCAGGTAAGAGGACATAACAGGGTGTCAGGTAAGAGGACAGAACAGGGTGTCAGGTAAGAGGACAGAACAGGACGTGAGGTAAAAGGACAGAACAAGAGGTCAGGTAAGAGGACAGAACAGGGTGTCAGGTAAGAGGACAGAACAGAACGTCAGGTAAGAGGACAGAACAGGGTGTCAGGTAAGAGGACAGAACAGGGTGTCAGGTAAGAGGACAGAACAGAACGTCAGGTAAGAGGACAGAACAGAACGTCAGGTAAGAGGACAAAATAGTAGGTCAGGTAAGAAGACAGAACAGGGAGTCCTTTAAGAGGACAGAGCATAACGTCTGTTAAGAGGACAATCACAGGATTCTGTAGTGACCATAGTGAAATTATTTGCATTGGTGGCCCAGTGTGTCAGTCTTGCTACCAGGACTTTAACTATATCCCTTACCTTCCCTGTCTCCAACCATAGCCCTGACTTTCCCTGCCTGGAACCATAACCCTGATCTTCCCTGCCTTCAACCATTGCCGTGACCTTCCCCGCCTCCAACCAGAGCCAAAAACCTTCCTTCCAACCATAGCCCTGACCTTCCCAGCCTCCAACCATAGCCCTGATTTCCCTGCCTACAACCATAGCTCTGACCTTCCCTACCTCCAACCATAGCCCTGACTCTCCCTGCCTCCAACCATAGCCCTGAACTTCACTGCCTCCAACTGTAGCCCTGATTTTCCCTGCCTCCAACCATAGTCCTGACCTTCCTTCCAACCATAGCCCTGAACTTCCCTGCCTCCAATCACAGCCCTGACTCTCCCTGCCTCCAACCATAGCCCTGACCTTTCCCGCCTCCAACCATAGCCCTGACCTTCCCTGCCTCCAACTATAGCACTGATTTTCCCTGCGTCCAACAATAGCCCTGAACTTCCCTGCCTCCAACCATAGTCCTGACCTTCCTTCCAACCATAGTCCTGACCTTCCCTGCCTCCAACCATAGCCTTGACCTTCCCTGCCTCCAACCATAGACTTGACCTTCCCTGCCTCCAATCATAGCCCTGACTCTCCCTGCCTCCCACCACAGCCCTGACTCTCCCTGCCTCCAACCATAGCCCTGACCTTCTATACCTCCAATCATATCACTGACTCTCTCTGCCTCCAACCATATCCCCGACCTTCCCTGCCTCCCACAATAGCCCTGACTCTCCCTGCCTCCAACCATAGCCATCACTTTCCGTGCCTCCTAACCATAGCCCTGACTCTTCCCTGCCTCCAACCATAGCCCTGACCTTCCCTGCCTCCAACCACATTCCTTACTCTCCCTGCCTCAAACCATAGCCCTGACCTTCCCTCCCTCCAACCATATCACAGACTCTCTGCATCCAACCATAGCCCCGACCTTCCCTGCCTCCAACAATAGCCCTGATTCTCCATGCCTCCAATCATAGCCCTGACCTTCCTGCCTCCAACCATAGCCCTGTCTCTCTCTGCCTCCAACCTTAGCACTGACTCTCCCTGCCTCCAACCACAGCCCTGACTCTCTCTGCCTCCAACCACAGCCCTGACTCTCCCCTTCTCCAACCATATCCCTCACTCTCCCTACCTCCAAATATAGCCTTGACCTTCCCTGCCTCCAATCATAGCCCTGCCTCTCCCTGCCTCCAACTATATCCCTGACTCTCTCTGCCTCCAAACTTAGCCCTGACCTTCCCTGCCTCCAACTATAGCCCTGACTCTCTCTGCCCCCAACCATAGCCTTGACTCTCCCTGCTTCCAACCATAGCCCTGCCTCTCCCTGCCTCCAACTATATCCCTGACTCTCCCTGCTTCCAACCATAGCCCTGCCTCTCCCTGCCTCCAACTAAATCCCTGACTCTCTCTGCCTCCAACCTTAGCCCTGACCTTCCCTGCCTCCAACTGTAGCCCTGACTCTCTCTGCCCCCAACCATAGCCCTGACTCTACCTGCTTCCAACCATAGCCCTGCCTCTCCCTGCCTCCAACTATATCCCTGACTCTCACTGCCTCCAACCTTAGCCCTGACCTTCCCTGCCTCCAACTGTAGGCCTGACCTTCCCTGCCTCCAACCATAGCCCTGCCTCTCCCTGCCTCCAACTGTATCCCTTACTCTCCCTGCCTCCAATCATAGCCCTGACTCTCCCTGCCTCCAACAATAGCCCTGACTCTCCCTGCCTCCAACCAAAGCCCCGACTCTCTCTGCCTCCAACCATAGCCCTGACTCTTCCTGCCTAAACCACAGCCCTGACTCTCCCTGTCTCCAATCATAGCCCTGACCTTCCCTGCCTCCAACCATAGCCCTGACCTTCCCTGCCTCAAACAATAGCCCTGACCTTCCCTGCCTCCAACCATAGCCCTGACCTTCCCTGCCTCCAACCATAGCCCTGACCTTCCCTGCCTCCAATCATAGCCCTGACCTTCCCTGCCTCCAACCATAGCCCTGACCTTCCCTGCCTGAAACCATAGCCCTGACCTTCACTGCTTCCAACCATAGCCCTGACTCTCCCTGCCTCCAACCATAGCCCTGACTCTCCCTGCCTCCAAACATAGCCCTGACTCTCTCTGCCTCCAACCATAGCCCTGACTCTCCCTGCCTCCAACCATAGCCCTGACTCTTCCTGCCTCCAACCATAGCCCTGACTCTCTCTGTCTCCAACCATAGCCCTGACCTTCCCTGCATCCAACCATAGCCTTGACTCTCTCTGTCTCCAACCATAGCCCTGACTCTCCCTGCCTCCAACCTTAGCCCTGACTCTCCCTGCCTCCAACCACAGCCCTGACTGTCCCTGCCTCCAACCATAGCCATGACTCTCCCTGTCTCCAACCATAGCTCTGACTCTCCCTGCCTCCAACCTCAGCCCTGACTCTCCCTGCCTCCAACCATAGCCCTGACTCTCTCTGCTCCAACCTTAGCCCTGACTCTCCCTGCCTCCAATCATAGCCCTGACTCTCCCTGCCTCCAACCATAGCCCTGACTCTCCCTTCTCCAACCATATCCCTCACTCTCCCTACCTCCAAATATAGCCTTGACCTTCCCTGCCTCCAATCATAGCCCTGCCTCTCCCTGCCTCCAACTATATCCCTGACTCTCTCTGCCTCCAACCTTAGCCCTGACCTTCCCTGCCTCCAAACATAGCCCTGACTCTCTCTGCCTCCAACCATAGCCCTGCCTCTCCCTGCCTATACTATATCCCTGACTCTCCCTGCTTCCAACCATAGCCCTGCCTCTCCCTGCCTCCAACTATATCCCTGACTCTCCCTGCTTCCAACCATAGCCCTGCCTCTCCCTGCCTCCAACCATATCCCTGACTCTCTCTGCCTCCAACCTTAGCCCTGACCTTCCCTGCCTCCAACTGTAGCCCTGACTCTCTCTGCCCCCAACCATAGCCCTGACTCTACCTACTTCCAACCATAGCCCTGCCTCTCCCTGCCTCCAACTATATCCCTGACTCTCTCTGCCTCCAACCTTAGCCCTGACCTTCCCTGCCTCCAACTGTAGCCCTGACCTTCCCTGCCTCCAACCATAGCCCTGCCTCTCCCTGCCTCCAACTATATCCCTTACTCTCCCTGCCTCCAATCATAGCCCTGACTCTCCCTGCCTCCAACTATATCCCTGATTCTCTCTGCCTCCAACCTTAGCCCTGACCTTCCCTGCCTCCAAAAATAGCCCTGACTCTCTCTGCCCCCAACCATAGCCCTGACTCTTCCTGCTTCCAACAATAGCCCTGCCTCTTCCTGCCTCCAACTATATCCCTGACTCTCACTGCCTCCAACCTTAGCCCTGACCTTCCCTGCCTCCAACTGTAGGTCTGACCTTCCCTGCCTCCAACCATAGCCCTGCCTCTCCCTGCCTCCAACTGTATCCCTTACTCTCCCTGCCTCCAATCATAGCCCTGACTCTCCCTGCCTCCAACCATAGCCCTGACTCTCCCTGCCTCCAACCATAGCCCCGACTCTCTCTGCCTCCAACCATAGCCCTGACTCTTCCTGCCTAAACCACAGCCCTGACTCTCCCTGTCTCCAATCATAGCCCTGACCTTCCCTGCCTCCAACCATAGCCCTGACCTTCCCTGCCTCAAACAATAGCCCTGACCTTCCCTGCCTCCAACCATAGCCCTGACCTTCCCTGCCTCCAACCATAGCCCTGACCTTCCCTGCCTCCAATCATAGCCCTGACCTTCCCTGCCTCCAACCATAGCCCTGACCTTCCCTGCCTGAAACCATAGCCCTAACCTTCACTGCTTCCAACCATAGCCCTGACTCTCCCTGCCTCCAACCATATCCCTGACTCTCCCTGCCTCCAAACATAGCCCTGACTCTCTCTGCCTCCAACCATAGCCCTGACTCTCCCTGCCTCCAACCATAGCCCTGACTCTTCCTGCCTCCAACCATAGCCCTGACTCTCTCTGTCTCCAACCATAGCTCTGACCTTCCCTGCATCCAACCATAGCCTTGACTCTCTCTGTCTCCAACCATAGCCCTGACTCTCCCTGCCTCCAACCTTAGCCCTGACTCTCCCTGCCTCCAACCACAGCCCTGACTGTCCCTGCCTCCAACCATAGCCATGACTCTCCCTGTCTCCAACCATAGCTCTGACTCTCCCTGCCTCCAACCTCAGCCCTGACTCTCCCTGCCTCCAACCACAGCCCTGACTCTCCCTGCCTCCAACCATAGCCCTGACTCTCTCTGCTCCAACCCTAGCCCTGACTCTTCCTGCCTCCAACCATAGCCCTGACTCTCTCTGCCTCCAACCTTAGCCCTGACTCTCCCTGCCTCCAATCATAGCCCTGACTCTCCCTGCCTCCAACCATAGCCCTGACTCTCCCTGCCTCCAACCATAGCCCTGACTCTCTCTGCCTCCAACCATAGCCCTGACTCTTACTGCCTCCAACCACAGCCCTGACTCTCCCTGCCTCCAACCACAGCCCTGACTCTCCCTGCCTCCAATCATAGCCCTGAAATTCTCTGCTTCCAACCATTACACTGACTCTCTCTGCCTCCAATCATAGCCCCGACCTTCCCTGCTTCCAACAACAGCCCTCATTCCTCCTGTCTCCAACCATAGCCCTGCAATTCTCTGCTTCCAACCATTACACTGACTCTCCCTGCCTCCAACCATAGCCCTGACTCTTCCTGCCTCCAACAACAGCCCTGACCTTCCCTGCCTCCAACCACAGCCCTGACTTCTCCTGCCTCCAACCATAGTCCTGATTCTCCCTTCCTCCAACCATAGCCCTGACCTTCCCTGCCTCCAATCATAGCCCTGACCTTCCCTGCCTCCAACCATAGCCCTGACCTTCCCTGCCTGAAACCATAGCCCTGACCTTCACTGCTTCCAACCATAGCCCTGACTCTCCCTGCCTCCAACCATAGCTCTGACTCTCCCTGCCTCCAACCTCAGCCCTGACTCTCCCTGCCTCCAACCACAGCCCTGACTCTCCCTGCCTCCAACCATAGCCCTGACTCTCTCTGCTCCAACCCTAGCCCTGACTCTTCCTGCCTCCAACCATAGCCCTGACTCTCTCTGCCTCCAACCTTAGCCCTGACTCTCCCTGCCTCCAACCACAGCCCTGACTCTCTCTGCCTCCAACCACAGCCCTGACTCTCCCCTTCTCCAACCATAGCCCTAACTCTCCCTACCTCCAAATATAGCCCTGACGTTCCCTGCCTCCAATCATAGCCCTGCCTCCAAATATAGCCCTGACTCTCTCTGCCTCCAACTGTAGCCCTGACTCTCCCTGCCTCCAACCATAGCCCTGACCTTCCCTGCCTCCAACCATAGCCCTGCCTCTCCCTGCCTCCAAACTTATCCCTGACTCTCCCTGCCTCCAAACATAGCCCTGACTCTCTCTGCCTCCAACCATAGCCCTGACTCTCCCTGCCTCCAACCGTAGCCCTGACTTTCCCTGCCTCCAACCGTAGCCCTGACTCTCCCTGCCTCCAACCGTAGCCCTGACTCTCCCTGCCTCCAACCGTAGCCCTGACCTTCCCTGCTTCCAACAACAGCCCTCACTCCTCCTGCCTCCAACCATAGCCATGCAATTCTCTGCTTCCAACCATTACACTGACTCTCCCTGCCTCCAACCATTGTCCTGACCTTCCCTGCCTCAAACCACAGCCCTGACTTCTCCTGCCTCCAACCATAGTCCTGATTCTCCCTTCCTCCAACCATAGCCCTGATCTTCCCTGCCTCCAACCATATCCCTGACTCTCCCTGCCTCCAACCATATCCCTGACTCTCCCTGCCTCCAATCATAGCCCTGACTCTCCCTGCCTCCAACCATAGCCCTGACTCTCCCTGCCTCCAACCATAGCCCTGACTCTCTCTGCCTCCAACCATAGCCCTGACTCTTACTGCCTCCAACCACAGCCCTGACTCTCCCTGCCTCCAACCACAGCCCTGACTCTCCCTGCCTCCAATCATAGCCCTGAAATTCTCTGCTTCCAAACATTACACTGACTCTCTCTGCCTCCAATCATAGCCCCGACCTTCCCTGCTTCCAACAACAGCCCTCACTCCTCCTGTCTCCAACCATAGCCCTGCAATTCTCTGCTTCCAACCATTACACTGACTCTCCCTGCCTCCAACCATAGCCCTGACTCTTCCTGCCTCCAACCACAGCCCTGACCTTCCCTGCCTCCAACCACAGCCCTGACTTCTCCTGCCTCCAACCATAGTCCTGATTCTCCCTTCCTCCAACCATAGCCCTGACCTTCCCTGCCTCCAATCATAGCCCTGACCTTCCCTACCTCCAGCCATAGCCCTGACCTTCCCTGCCTGAAACCATAGCCCTGACCTTCACTGCTTCCAACCATAGCCCTGACTCTCCCTGCCTCCAACCATAGCCCTGACTCTCCCTGCCTCCAACCATAGCCCTGACTCTCCCTGCCTCCAACCACAGCCCTGACTCTCCCTGCCTCCAAACATAGCCCTGACTCTCTCTGCCTCCAACCATAGCCCTGACTCTCCCTGCCTCCAACCATAGCCCTGACTCTTCCTGCCTCCAACCACAGCCCTGACTCTCCCTGCCTCCAACCACAGCCCTGACTCTCTCTGCCTCCAACCACAGCCCTGACTCCCCTTCTCCAACCATATCCCTCACTCTCCCTACCTCCAAATATAGCCCTGACCTTCCCTGCCTCCAATCATAGCCCTGCCTCCAACTATAGCCCTGACTCTCCCTGCCTCCAACCATAGCCCTGACCTTCCCTGCCTCCAACCATAGCCCTGACTCTCCCTGCCTCCAACCATAGCCCTGACTCTCCCTGCCTCCAACCATAGCCCTGACTCTCCCTGCCTCCAACCGTAGCCCTGACTCTCCCTGCCTCCAACCATAGCCCTGACTCTCCCTGCCTCCAACCGTAGCTCTGACTCTCCCTGCCTCCAACCACAGCCCTGACTCTCCCTGCCTCCAACCATAGCCCTGACTCTCTCTGCTCCAACCCTAGCCCTGACTCTTCCTGCCTCCAACCATAGCCCTGACTCTCTCTGCCTCCAACCTTAGCTCTGACTCTCCCTGCCTCCAACCACAGCCCTGACTCTCTCTGCCTCCAACCACAGCCCTGACTCTCCCCTTCTCCAACCATATCCCTCACTCTCCCTACCTCCAAATATAGCCCTGACCTTCCCTGCCTCCAATCATAGCCCTGCCTCCAACTATTGCCCTGACTCTCTCTGCCTCCAACTGTAGCCCTGACTCTCCCTGCCTCCAACCATAGCCCTGACCTTCCCTGCCTCCAACCATAGCCCTGACTCTCCCTGCCTCCAACCGTAGCCCTGACTCTCCCTGCCTCCAACCATAGCCCTGACTCTCCCTGCCTCCAACCATAGCCCTGACTCTCCCTGCCTCCAACCGTAGCTCTGACTCTCCCTGCCTCCAACCACAGCCCTGACTCTCCCTGCCTCCAACCATAGCCCTGACTCTCTCTGCTCCAACCCTAGCCCTGACTCTTCCTGCCTCCAACCATAGCCCTGACTCTCTCTGCCTCCAACCTTAGCTCTGACTCTCCCTGCCTCCAACCACAGCCCTGACTCTCTCTGCCTCCAACCACAGCCCTGACTCTCCCCTTCTCCAACCATATCCCTCACTCTCCCTACCTCCAAATATAGCCCTGACCTTCCCTGCCTCCAATCATAGCCCTGCCTCCAACTATTGCCCTGACTCTCTCTGCCTCCAACTGTAGCCCTGACTCTCCCTGCCTCCAACCATAGCCCTGACCTTCCCTGCCTCCAACCATAGCCCTGACTCTCCCTGCCTCCAACCGTAGCCCTGACTCTCCCTGCCTCCAACCATAGCCCTGACTCTCCCTGCCTCCAACCACAGCCCTGACTCTCCCTGCCTCCAACCCAACGTCAGTTTGTACCTCACCTCCAGATGTCATTCATCTCCTTGGGGAGGAGTTCCTCCTTGTCCTCGCTGGGCATCATGGCGAACCCTCCAACAGCGTAGAGACCCCCGGCCACCGACGCCAGACTGAGTGAGCTACGACCCTGAGGGAACTCCACAAAGTCTGACCACCTGGACACATTGATAATGGGTTTAACAGCCATATGAGTAAAGGTAAATCAGGCACTGTTCATTGTTGTCTTGAATCATCATCAGCTCCCAGAGAGAATATGTTGGCAGCACAGTGAACTCAGACTTCGGAACACTTTCAGTCATCTGAAATCTGCCTTGTTGGTGTTACTATCGTAGACCTCCATGAAGTCTGTGAAAGACACACACACACAAACACACACACACACACACACACACACACACACACACACACACACACTTTGTGGCTGCAGGCCTGCGACTGACTTGTTGGTGTTGATGTCGTAGACCTCCATGGTGTCTGTCAAAGACACACACACACACACACACACACACACACACACACACACTTTGTGGCTGCAGGCCTGCGACTGACTTGTTGGTGTTGATGTCGTAGACCTCCATGGTGTCTGTCAAAGACACACACACACACACACACACACTTTGTGGCTGCAGGCCTGCGACTGACTTGTTGGTGTTGATGTCGTAGACCTCCATGGTGTCTGTCAAAGACACACACACACACACACACTTTGTGGCTGCAGGCCTGCGACTGACTTGTTGGTGTTGATGTCGTAGACCTCCATGGTGTCTGTCAGGCCGGTGTCTGTGACGCCTGCTGCTACGTAGATCTTGTCTTTGTGGATGGTGGCTCCAAACAGAGAGCGGGCCAGCTGCATCGGAGCCAGCTCCTTCCACTCAAACCGCTGTGCATAGTACACACACATCCTCTTCGTCACCTTCCTACAGGACAGACACACATCCTAGTAGTAGCAGCAGCAGTAGTAATAGTTGTTGTTGTTAGTGATCATACTGTCCTAACTGAGCTCTACACGGTGACTGAGCTGTACACCAACAGTGTGGAAGAGAATGCAGTATCACGTCAATAACTCACTTGCTATCCGATTTTCCTCCGATCACATAGATAAGTCCGTCGTGAGACACAGTAGCGTGGCCGTAGACGGGGTACGGTATGGGGTCAGACTCGCCCCATTTAAAAGACCTGAGGAGGACAAACACAGAGAGGTACACATTAGACTGCTAGCTCAGACTACATTTGAACAATTTGACAAAATCCTGATTACATTACTCTTCTGAGGCAGCAGGTTGAATGACTCTTCCATTGTGTTGTGATTCATATCTCTATTGTTTATTTATTTATTTATTTTTCACCTTTATTTAACCACGTAGGCCAGTTGAGAACAAGTTCTCATTTACAACTGCAACCTGGCCAAGATAAAGCAAAGCAGTTTTACACAAACAACACTGAGTTACACATGGAATAAACAAACGTACAGTCAATAACACAATAGAGAAATGTATATACAGTGTGTGCAAATGGAGTAAGATTATGGAGGTAAGGCAATAAATAGGCCGTAGTGGCGAAATAATTACAATTTGATGATGTGCAAGTAGAGATACTGGGGTGCAAAAGAGCAAAAATAAATAACAGTATGGGGATGAGGTAGTTGGATGGGCTATTTATAGATGGGCTATGTACAGGTGCAGTGATCGGTAAGTGTCACGGCCTCCGCCGAAGTCGGCTCCTCTCCTTGTTCGTGCGGCGTTTGACGTCTCCGGCTTTCTAGCCATCGCATCTTCATTTCTCATTTATCCATTTGTTTTGTCTTGTTCCCTCCTGGTTTTCATTCCCCAATCACACTACATGTAGTTATTCCTCTGTTCCCCCTCATGTCTTTGTGTTACGTGTTTTATGTTGACGCCCTTTACTGGTATGCGTTTATTCTGTGTTTTATTATGTTATTGTGTTTATATAGTATTATTGTGACTGTTTTCACGTTTGCACTTTTGCCTGTGGGCTGGAGTTTATGACGCAGTGGCGTCAGTCTGTTGGTTTCTCCTGCCTAAATAAAGTGTGAGCCTGTTCACAACTCTCTGCTCTCCTGCACCTGACTCCGCTCCCAGTACGCACACACCTGACAGTAAGCTGCTCTGACAACTGATGTTTAAAGTTAGTGAGGGAGATATGAGTCTCCAGCTTTCAGTGATTTTTGCAATTCGTTCCAGTCATTGGCAGCAGAGAACTGGAAGGACAGGCGGCCAAAGGAGGAATTGGCTTTGGGGGTGACCAGTGAGATATACCTGCTGGAGCGTGTGCTACGGGTGGGTGTTGGCTTTGGGGATGACCAGTGAGATATACCTGCTAGAGCGCGTGCTACGGGTGGGTGTTGCTGTGGTGACCAGTGAGCTGAGATAAGGCAGGGCTTTAGCAAGCAAAGACTTATAGATGACCCAGAGCCAGTGGGTTTGGCGACGAATATGAAACGAGGGCCAGCCAACGAGAGCATTCAGGTCACAGAGACAGGACAGTTACTGGATGCTTTTACTGGTGCCGTCACATAGACTGTAACTTACTGTCTGTCATAGACCAGCACTGAGTCCAGTGTACTGGACTCCTGCTCCTTCAGCTCCTTCCCTCCCACCATGAAGATGCTGTTCTCCGCCTCAGCCAGGCCAAACAGGAAACGGGGCGAGGGGATGGGGGGCATGCCCAGCCAATCAGCACTCACTGGGTCGTACTGGGAGGTCACAGATGTCAGAGGTCAGAGACAGGGCAGCTGTCTACATGCTGAGATATTGACAGGACAGACAGATCTATGGACAGCCAGGCAGCCAGCCAGCCAACCAGCCAGCATCTCTGTAATGGAAACAGCCACATTATAGCATCTATAATGTGGAGGAGGTAGGTCTTTCCTGCTCTATGGCATCTTCAATAGGATCCCAGAGAGCGAGAGAGAATGGTGTGTTGACTTGGTGACCATGCAGAAGATACCTCTACTCAATGACTTGGTGACCATGCAGAAGATACCTCTACTCACTGACTTGGTGACCATGCAGAAGATACCTCTACTCAATGACTTGGTGACCCAACAACCTGCCCGCTTGACCCTATCCCCTCCTCTCTTCTCCAGACCATTTCCGGAGACCTTCTCCCTTACCTCACCTCGCTCATCAACTCATCCCTGACCGCTGGCTACGTCCCTTCCGTCTTCAAGAGAGCGAGAGTTGCACCCCTTCTGAAAAAACCTACACTCGACCCGTCCGATGTCAACAACTACAGACCAGTATCCCTTCTTTCTTTTCTCTCCAAAACTCTTGAACGTGCCGTCCTTGGCCAGCTCTCCCGCTATCTCTCTCAGAATGACCTTCTTGATCCAAATCAGTCAGGTTTCAAGACTAGTCATTCAACTGAGACTGCTCTTCTCTGTATCACGGAGGCGCTCCGCACTGCTAAAGCTAACTCTCTCTCCTCTGCTCTCATCCTTCTAGACCTATCGGCTGCCTTCGATACTGTGAACCATCAGATCCTCCTCTCCACCCTCTCCGAGTTGGGCATCTCCGGCGCGGCCCACGCTTGGATTGCGTCCTACCTGACAGGTCGCTCCTACCAGGTGGCGTGGCGAGAATCTGTCTCCTCGCCACGCGCTCTCACCACTGGTGTCCCCCAGGGCTCTGTTCTAGGCCCTCTCCTATTCTCGCTATACACCAAGTCACTTGGCTCTGTCATAACCTCACATGGTCTCTCCTATCATTGCTATGCAGATGACACACAATTAATCTTCTCCTTTCCCCCTTCTGATGACCAGGTGGCGAATCGCATCTCTGCATGTCTGGCAGACATATCAGTGTGGATGACGGATCACCACCTCAAGCTGAACCTCGGCAAGACGGAGCTGCTCTTCCTCCCGGGGAAGGACTGCCCGTTCCATGATCTCGCCATCACGGTTGACAACTCCATTGTGTCCTCCTCCCAGAGCGCTAAGAACCTTGGCGTGATCCTGGACAACACCCTGTCGTTCTCAACTAACATCATGGCGGTGGCCCGTTCCTGTAGGTTCATGCTCTACAACATCCGCAGAGTACGACCCTGCCTCACACAGGAAGCGGCGCAGGTCCTAATCCAGGCACTTGTCATCTCCCGTCTGGATTACTGCAACTCGCTGTTGGCTGGGCTCCCTGCCTGTGCCATTAAACCCCTACAACTCATCCAGAACGCCGCAGCCCGTCTGGTGTTCAACCTTCCCAAGTTCTCTCACATCACCCCGCTCCTCCGCTCTCTCCACTGGCTTCCAGTTGAAGCTCGCATCCGCTACAAGACCATGGTGCTTGCCTACGTAGCTGTGAGGGGAACGGCACCGCAGTACCTCCAGGCTCTGATCAGGCCCTACACCCAAACAAGGGCACTGCGTTCATCCACCTCTGGCCTGCTCGCCTCCCTACCACTGAGGAAGTACAGTTCCCGCTCAACCCAGTCAAAACTGTTCGCTGCTCTGGCCCCCCAATGGTGGAACAAACTCCCTCACGACGCCAGGACAGCGGAGTCAATCACCACCTTCCGGAGACACCTGAAACCCCACCTCTTCAAGGAATACCTAGGATAGGGTAAAGTAATCCTTCTCACCCCCCCCCCTTAAATGATTTAGATGCACTATTGTAAAGTGGCTGTTCCACTGGATGTCAGAAGGTGAATTCACCAATTTGTAAGTCGCTCTGGATAAGAGCGTCTGCTAAATGACTTAAATGTGACCATGCAGAAGATACATCCACTCAATGACTTGGTGACCATGCAGAAGATACATCTACTCAATGACTTGGTGACCATGCAGAAGATACATCTACTCAATGACTTGGTGACCATGCAGAAGATACATCTACTCAATGACTTGGTGACCATGCAGAAGATACATCTACTCAATGCAGATCCAAAGGAATTATCCAAGTAAAATGTGATAATAACATGATAATAACATCCTACCTGTATTAATAACAGGTATATAATAATTATAACATCCTACCTGTATTAATAACAGGTATATAATAATTATAACATCCTACCTGTATTAATAACAGGTATATAATAATTATAACATCCTACCTGTATTAATAACAGGTGTATAATAATTATAACATCCTACCTGTATTAATAACAGGTATATAATAATTATAACATCCTACCTGTATTAATAACAGGTATATAATAATTATAACATCCTACCTGTATTAATAACAGGTGTATAATAATTATAACATCCTACCTGTATTAATAACAGGTATATAATAATTATAACATCCTACCTGTATTAATAACAGGTGTATAATAATTATAACATCCTACCTGTATTAATAAAAGGTAAATAATAATTATAACATCCTACCTGTAAGAAGTAGGAGCTGAGAGGATCCTCCTTGTTCAGCTCATTGTAGAACAGCCCCCCAGCAACAAAGATTTGGTTCTCCTTGGTGACAAGGGAGGCATGGTTCTTGGGGATCTGAGTGGAGAGCGAGGCAACGTAACAGTCGTTCCCTGTGGGGTCGTACGCCACCGCCCCCGTGTCACTCACCATGAACACCAGGTCTCTCAGGAACATCCCAAAACGCAGTTGATCATTCAAGATCCCCGGGAGTAGAGCCTCCTCCTCCTCCTCTTCCTCTCCCTCCTTCTCCTCTCCTCCCTTCTGCTCTGACTTATTTTCTTCCGTCTTCTTCTTTGTTTTCTTCTGAGGCGGGAGGTCAGGCAGTTTTCCAGCACGAGCATCTCTGACCATTTGAAGCCTCTTCTCCATTTCAGGGTTGGAGCAGATCCACTCATGCTTCTCCACCTGGTGGGACAGGGAGATTTATCAGAATCACCTGCTTCTCCACCTGGTGGGACAGGGAGATTTATCAGAATCACCTGCTTCTCCACCTGGTGGGACAGGGAGATTTATCAGAATCACCTGCTTCTCCACCTGGTGGGACAGGGAGATTTATCAGAATCACCTGCTTCTCCACCTGGTGGGACAGGGAGATTTATCAGAATCACCTGCTTCTCCACCTGGTGGGACAGGGAGATTTATCAGAATCACCTGCTTCTCCACCTGGTGGGACAGGGAGATTTATCAGAATCACCTGCTTCTTTACCTGGTGGGACAGGGAGATTTATCAGAATCACCTGCTTCTCCACCTGGTGGGACAGGGAGATGTAATACAACAATCACATGCTTCTCCACCTGGTGGGACAGGGAGATGTAATACAACAATCACATGCTTCTCCACCTGGTGGGACAGGGAGATGTAATACAACAATCACCTGCTTCTCCACCTGGTGGGACAGGGAGATGTAATACAACAATCACCTGCTTCTCCACCTGGTGGGACAGGGAGATGTAATACAACAATCACATGCTTCTCCACCTGGTGGGACAGGGAGATGTAATACAACAATCACATGCTTCTCCACCTGGTGGGACAGGGAGATGTAATACAACAATCACATGCTTCTCCACCTGGTGGGAGAGGGAGATTTATCAGAATCACCTGCTTCTCCACCTGGTGGGACAGGAGATGTAATACAACAATCACATGCTTCACCACCTGGTGGGACAGGGAGATTTATCAGAATCACCTGCTTCTCCACCTGGTGGGACAGGGAGATGTAATACAACAATCACCTGCTTCTCCACCTGGTGGGACAGGGAGATTTGTCAGAATCACATGCTTCTCCACCTGGTGGGACAGGGAGATTTATCAGAATCACCTGCTTCTCCACCTGGTGGGAGAGGGAGATTTATCAGAATCACCTGCTTCTCCACCTGGTGGGACAGGGAGATGTAATACAACAATCACATGCTTCTCCACCTGGTGGGACAGGGAGATGTAATACAACAATCACATGCTTCTCCACCTGGTGGGACAGGGAGATGTAATACAACAATCACATGCTTCTCCACCTGGTGGGACAGGGAGATGTAATACAACAATCACATGCTTCTCCACCTGGTGGGACAGGGAGATGTAATACAACAATCACATGCTTCTCCACCTGGTGGGAGAGGGAGATTTATCAGAATCACCTGCTTCTCCACCTGGTGGGACAGGAGATGTAATACAACAATCACATGCTTCTCCACCTGGTGGGACAGGGAGATTTATCAGAATCACCTGCTTCTCCACCTGGTGGGACAGGGAGATGTAATACAACAATCACCTGCTTCTCCACCTGGTGGGACAGGGAGATTTATCAGAATCACATGCTTCTCCACCTGGTGGGACAGGGAGATTTATCAGAATCACCTGCTTCTCCACCTGGTGGGACAGGGAGATTTATCAGAATCACCTGCTTCTCCACCTGGTGGGACAGGGAGATTTATCAGAATCACCTGCTTCTCCACCTGGTGGGACAGGGAGATTTATCAGAATCACCTGCTTCTCCACCTGGTGGGACAGGGAGATTTATCAGAATCACATGCTTCTCCACCTGGTGGGACAGGAGATGTAATACAACAATCACATGCTTCTCCACCTGGTGGGACAGGGAGATTTATCAGAATCACCTGCTTCTCCACCTGGTGGGACAGGGAGATGTAATACAACAATCACCTGCTTCTCCACCTGGTGGGACAGGGAGATTTATCAGAATCACATGCTTCTCCACCTGGTGGGACAGGGAGATTTATCAGAATCACCTGCTTCTCCACCTGGTGGGACAGGGAGATTTATCAGAATCACCTGCTTCTCCACCTGGTGGGACAGGGAGATTTATCAGAATCACCTGCTTCTCCACCTGGTGGGACAGGGAGATTTATCAGAATCACCTGCTTCTCCACCTGGTGGGACAGGGAGATTTATCAGAATCACATGCTTCTCCACCTGGTGGGACAGGGAGATTTATCAGAATCACCTGCTTCTCCACCTGGTGGGACAGGGAGATTTATCAGAATCACCTGCTTCTCCACCTGGTGGGACAGGGAGATGTAATACAACAATCACCTGTTTCTCCACCTGGTGGGACAGGGAGATTTATCAGAATCACCTGCTTCTCCACCTGGTGGGACAGGGAGATTTATCAGAATCACCTGCTTCTCCACCTGGTGGGACAGGGAGATTTATCAGAATCACCTGCTTCTCCACCTGGTGGGAGAGGGAGATTTATCAGAATCACATGCTTCTCCACCTGGTGGGACAGGGAGATGTAATACAACAATCACCTGCTTCTCCACCTGGTGGGACAGGGAGATGTAATACAACAATCACCTGCTTCTCCACCTGGTGGGACAGGGAGATGTAATACAACAATCACATGCTTCTCCACCTGGTGGGACAGGGAGATTTATCAGAATCACCTGCTTCTCCACCTGGTGGGACAGGGAGATTTATCAGAATCACCTGCTTCTCCACCTGGTGGGACAGGGAGATTTATCAGAATCACCTGCTTCTCCACCTGGTGGGACAGGGAGATTTATCAGAATCACCTGCTTCTCCACCTGGTGGGACAGGGAGATTTATCAGAATCACCTGCTTCTTTACCTGGTGGGACAGGGAGATTTATCAGAATCACCTGCTTCTCCACCTGGTGGGACAGGGAGATGTAATACAACAATCACATGCTTCTCCACCTGGTGGGACAGGGAGATGTAATACAACAATCACATGCTTCTCCACCTGGTGGGACAGGGAGATGTAATACAACAATCACCTGCTTCTCCACCTGGTGGGACAGGGAGATTTATCAGAATCACCTGCTCCTCCACCTGGTGGGACAGGGAGATGTAATACAACAATCACCTGCTTCTCCACCTGGTGGGAGAGGGAGGTTTAATACAACAATCACCTGCTTCTCCACCGGGTGGGACAGGGAGATGTAATACAACAATCACATGCTTCTCCACCTGGTGGGACAGGGAGATTTATCAGAATCAACTGCTTCTCCACCTGGTGGGACAGTGAGATGTAATACAACAATCACCTGTTTCTCCACCTGGTGGGACAGGGAGATTTATCAGAATCACCTGTTTCTCCACCTGGTGGGACAGGGAGATTTATCAGAATCACCTGCTTCTCCACCTGGTGGGACAGGGAGATTTATCAGAATCACCTGCTTCTCCACCTGGTGGGACAGGGAGATTTATCAGAATCACCTGCTTCTCCACCTGGTGGGACAGGGAGATTTATCAGCATCACCTGCTTCTCCACCTGGTGGGACAGGGAGATTTATCAAAATCACCTGCTTCTTTACCTGGTGGGACAGGGAGATTTATCAGAATCACCTGCTTCTCCACCTGGTGGGACAGAGAGATTTATCAGAATCACCTGCTTCTCCACCTGGTGGGACAGAGAGATTTATCAGAATCACCTGCTTCTCCACCTGGTGGGACAGGGAGATTTATCAGAATCACCTGTTTCTCCACCTGGTGGGACAGGGAGATTTATCAGAATCACCTGCTTCTCCACCTGGTGGGACAGGGAGATTTATCAGAATCACCTGCTTCTCCACCTGGTGGGACAGGGAGATTTATCAGAATCACCTGCTTCTCCACCTGGTGGGACAGGGAGATTTATCAGAATCACCTGCTTCTCCACCTGGTGGGACAGGGAGATTTATCAGAATCACCTGCTTCTCCACCTGGTGGGACAGGAGATGTATCAGAATCACCTGCTTCTCCACCTGGTGGGACAGGGAGATGTAATACAACAATCACATGCTTCTCCACCTGGTGGGACAGGGAGATGTAATACAACAATCACCTGCTTCTCCACCTGGTGGGACAGGGAGATGTATCAGAATCACCTGCTTCTCCACCGGGTGGGACAGGGAGATGTAATACAACAAACACATGCTTCTCCACCTGGTGGGACAGGGAGATGTAATACAACAATCACATGCTTCTCCACCTGGTGGGACAGGGAGATGTAATACAACAATCACATGCTTCTCCACCTGGTGGGACAGGGAGATGTAATACAACAATCACCTGCTTCTCCACCTGGTGGGACAGGGAGATTTATCAGAATCACCTGCTCCTCCACCTGGTGGGACAGGGAGATGTAATACAACAATCACCTGCTTCTCCACCTGGTGGGAGAGGGAGGTTTAATACAACAATCACTTGTTTCTTCACCTGGTGGGACAGGGAGATTTAATACAACAATCACCTGCTTCTCCACCGGGTGGGACAGGGAGATGTAATACAACAATCACATGCTTCTCCACCTGGTGGGACAGGGAGATTTAATAAAACAATCACCTGCTTCTCCACCTGGTGGGATAGGGAGATTTATCAGAATCACCTGCTTCTACACCTGGTAGGACAGGGAGATTTAACACCAGACCATACTGCTCACCATCTCAGTAAAGTAGTCCTTGTGGACCAGTCTGAGTCTAACACAGTCCATCAGTCCGGGTAGTTCCTTCAGCCTGTTCTCCACATCTTGACCGACCCACTTCTCCACGGCCTCAAACACCTCTTCCTCCGTTTCTACATTCAGTGTGTCCGCTGTCAAGATAGCTGCCAGCTCGCTGGGCCCCAGCGTCAGGAACTCATCGTCACGGGAGATGAGCTGGAAGCGTTCGCAGGCGTAGTTGCGAGCGGAGACAGCGAGGCGAGGACAGTCCAGCATCAGGCCCAGTCGGAATATAGCCAGACAGTTACTGAGACTGAGTTTCTTCTGGAGGAAGGAGACACACACTGTGAAGATCGAGGGGATCTGGAACATGTTGGCTACAGAGAAGATGTCCTGGACATTCTGCTCTGTCACGTTAATGGTGGAGGTATAGAGGTACTTCAGAATCAGACCCATGACCCCCGGCTCTACATCCTCCAACACCACCTCTCTCTTCTTCTCCTCTTCCAGATCCGACAGGAACAGGGCCCTAAAGAAGGACGAGCAGGCACACAGCACCAGACGGTGGCAGGGGAACTCCTTGCCCTTGACCTTCAGGACACAGTCCACCAGCTTGTCATTCTCCAGTAGATCATAGAGTCCGTCCTGCAACAGGGTCTGCTGGTACAGCCTGGGCTCCTCCGTTGGGTCGATGGACAGAGCCATGGTGCCTCGGTCCAGGGGGACAACTCCCAGTCGATAAGCAGGGAACAAGAGACCTAGGGCGTCTTGGTCCTTGGTGTCTGTCCTGTCTGTCTCCTGTCCACACGGCAGAGCTCCGAGCTCAGGCTCTCTTCACTGCCCAGCCTGGAAAGAGGAGTTAAGGGTTCGGCCTTTGTGGTATAAGGAGGCTCGGTCTTTGTGATTTGAACCATAAGGAGTGTACTCCGGGGCGGCTGGTCTCTCTCCCTCAGCTGTCCCGACCCTTTAACTCCTGCTGCAACTGGTAGGTTATATATAGCCTTGTTCTCAGTGTGGGGCACTCGGTGGAATCCATTCTGGAACATGTGAAATGTAATAGACCCCTCATCACCACCCGCCATCCCCCTCCCCGCTCGGACAGCTGACACTGCCTCATGCGAGATCAGTTCTTCCTGAGTCATGTGGGCTTAAGTTAGTGGCTTCCTCCTCTCTACTCCTTCCCTTTCACCTTCCTCCTCTCCACTCCTTCTCCTCCTCCTTCCTTCTCTCCACTCCTTCCCTTTCACCTTCCTCCTCTCCACTCCTTCTCCTCCTCCTTCCTCCTCTCCACTCCTTCTCCTCCTCCTTCCTCCTCTCTACTCCTTCCCTTTCACCTTCCTCCTCTCCACTCCTTCTCCTCCTCCTTCCTTCTCTCCACTCCTTCCCTTTCACCTTCCTCCTCTCCACTCCTTCTCCTCCTCCTTCCTTCTCTCCACTCCTTCTCCTCCTCCTTCCTTCTCTCCACTCCTTCCCTTTCACCTTCCTTCTCTCCACTCCTTCTCCTCCTCCTTCCTTCTCTCCACTCCTTCTCCTCCTCCTTCCTCCTCTCCACTCCTTCCCTTTCACCTTCCTTCTCTCCACTCCTTCTCCTCCTCCTTCCTTCTCTCCACTCCTTCCCTTTCACCTTCCTCCTCTCCACTCCTTCTCCTCCTCCTTCCTTCTCTCCACTCCTTCCCTTTCACCTTCCTCCTCTCCACTCCTTCTCCTCCTCCTTCCTTCTCTCCACTCCTTCCCTTTCACCTTCCTCCTCTCCACTCCTTCTCCTCCTCCTTCCTTCTCTCTACTCCTTCCCTTTCACCTTCCTCCTCTCCACTCCTTCTCCTCCTCCTTCCTCCTCTCCACTCCTTCTCCTCCTCCTTCCTTCTCAATCCTTCCCTTTCACCTTCCTCCTCTCTACTCCTTCCCTTCCTCCTCTCTACTCCTTCCCTTTCACCTTCCTCCTCTCTACTCCTTCCCTTCCTCCTCTCTACTCCTTCCCTTTCACCTTCCTCCTCTCTACTCCTTCCCTTTCACCTTCCTCCTCTCTACTCCTTCCCTTCCTCCTCTCTACTCCTTCCCTTTCACCTTCCTCCTCTCTACTCCTTCCCTTCCTCCTCTTTACCTTCCCATTCTCCTCTCCCTTCCATCCAACTTCCTCCTCTCCACTCCTTCCCTTCTTCCTCTTTACCTTCCCATTCTCCTCTCCTTCCCTTTCACCTTCCTCCTCTCCACTCCTTCCCTTCCCCCTTTCCCCTCTCCAATCCTTCCCTCCAACCTTACTCCTCTCCACTCCTTCCCTTCCCCCTTTCCCCTCTCCAATCCTTCCCTCCAACCTTACTCCTCTCCACTCCTTCCCTCCAACCTTCCTCCTCTCCACTCCTTCCCTTCAACCTTCCACCTCTCCATTCCTTCCCTTCCTCCTCTCCACTCCTTCCCTTCCACCTTCCTCCTCTCCACTCCTTCCCTCCAACCTTCCACCTCTCCACTCCTTCCCTCCAACCTTCCTCCTCTCCACTCCTTCCCTCCAACCTTCCACCTCTCCACTCCTTCCCTCCAACCTTCCTCCTCTCCACTCCTTCCCTTCAACCTTCCTCCTCTCCACTCCTTCCCTTTCACCTTCCTCCTCTCTACTCCTTCCCTTTCACCTTCCTCCTCTCCACTCCTTCCCTTTCACCTTCCTCCTCTCTACTCCTTCCCTTTCACCTTCCTCCTCTCTACTCCTTCCCTTTCACCTTCCTCCTCTCTACTCCTTCCCTTCCTGCTCTCTACTCCTTCCCTTTCACCTTCCTCCTCTCTACTCCTTCCCTTTCACCTTCCTCCTCTCTACTTCTTCCCTTCCTCCTCTTTACCTTCCCATTCTCCTCTCCCTTCCATCCAACTTCCTCCTCTCCACTCCTTCCCTTCTTCCTCTTTACCTTCCCATTCTCCTCTCCTTCCCTTTCACCTTCCTCCTCTCCACTCCTTCCCTTCCCCCTTTCCCCTCTCTACTCCTTCCCTCCAACCTTCCTCCTCTCCACTCCTTCCCTCCAACCTTCCTTCTCTCCACTCCTTCCCTTCAACCTTCATCCTCTCCATTCCTTCCCTTCCTCCTCTCCACTCCTTCCCTTCCTCCTTCCTCCTCTCTACTCCTTCCCTTCCCCCTTCCTCCTCACCACTCCTTATACCTTCCTTCCTCCTCTTAACTCCTTTGCTTCAGATGTGACAGAAGTGGACAGGTGAAAGTAGAGACCTGGTAGTTGTCCATCCACCATATTGCGTTCAACACTTCATATATGTTTAGATGAGCGATGATGGAGTAGCGATGAGATGAGGAAGCCACTGTCGAGTATTTAGTGGCTCTCCGATAGGTTCGAGCACACCAGTTACTTTTGATTTTAACCCCCCCCCCTTGTTCAGGACACATTATTCCATCTCTGTTAGTCACATGTCTGTGGAACTTGTTCAGTTTATGTCTCAGTTGTTGAGTCTTGTTATGTTTATACAAATATTTACACATGTTTAGTTAGCTTAAAATAAACGCAGTTGAGAGCGAGAGGATGTTTCTTTTTTGCTGCGTTTATCTATAGCTAACATCAGTTAACATGGTCGATTGTTGAGCAAAACAGTGTTTGTGTCTGATAATGGTACCAGTTGTGTCACGCCCTGACCTTAGAGAGCCTTTTTATGTCTCGATTTGGTTTGGTCAGGGTGTGATTTGGGGTGGGCATTCTATGTTTTGTTATCTATGATTTTTGTATTTCTATGTTTCAGGGACAGCTGTCTATCGTTGTCTCTGATTGGGAACCATACTTAGGTAGCCCGTTTTCCCTCCTTTCTTTGTGGGAAGTTGACTTTGTTTAGGGCACATAGCCTTTGAGCGTCACAGTTTGTTTTTGTAGTGCAATTTGTTTGTTCGGCGTCACTTTGAGTAATAAAAGAAAATGTACGCTCACCACACTAAACCTTGCTTCTCCTCTTTCAACAGCTGTGACAAGTTGTTTCTGAGCTGATCATACTTTTAGGTTTAACTTAGTCGGTAATGTCACTGTCAGAGGCCATAATAATGTAGCTTAGACAGGCTTTTCTTGCCATATAATGAAGCAACTGAGTGTCCAGCTTGAAACTCAGTAATATTGCTTGCAGATTTAATCTTTTTTTTATAGATTTTGGTTTTGAAATAGGTGTACTACCGGTCAACATTTTTAGAACACCTACTCATTCAAGGGTTTTTCTTTATTTTTACTATTTTCTACATCGTGGAATAATAGTGAATACATTAAATAGCCACCCTTTGCCTTGATGGCAGTTTTGCCAACTCTTGGCATTCTCTCAACCAGTTTCATGAGGTGGTCACCTGGAATGCATTTCAATTAACAGGGGAGCCTTCTTAAAAGTTAATTTGTGGAATTTCTTTCCTTCTAAATGCATTTGAGCCAATCAGTTGTGTTGTGACAAGGTAAGGTGGTATACAGAAGATAGCCCTATTTGGTAAAAGACCAAGTCCATTTTATGGCAAGAACTGCTCAATTAAGCAAAGAGAAGAAGGAAGACGTTTTTTGTGTCCCCAACTGATTGTGTTTTTTGTTTGTTTATTTGTGTTTTTTGCCACGAAGACAGCATTCAATGAGCTGTATTCTGCCATAAGTAAACAAGAAAACACTCACCCAGAGGCGGGTGCTCCTAGTAGCCGGGGACTTTAATGCAGGGAAACTTAAATCCATTTCACCAAATTTCTATCAGCATGTTAAATGTGCAACCAGAGGGAAAAAGCTCTGCGTAAAAAGCTCTCCCTCGCCCTCCATTTGGCAAATCTGACCATAATTCTATCCTCCTGATTCCTGCTTACAAGCAAAATTTAAATTATTCCACGATGTAGAAAATAGTACAAATAAAGAAAAACCCTTGAATGAGTAAGTGTTCTAAAACTTTTGACCGGTAGTGTAGATTAAGCCAGGGTTACATCGAATTTTGTTGTATTTTGTTTTCCTGTTTTTACGGACTCCTGACCCATGAGGAGGACTTCAATGGATTGTGAGCTGGCAGTGATTAATTCATCGCTCAGTCTGAGGATTCCTATGAAGTTTTGTGCTCATCATTGAGTGGGACCTTAACAACAAACTTAATCTCGTACAAGACTTAGTCAACGGCTACGGAGAACTTGCTGTCAGACGGGAGTATTGGGGCTCGTGGGGAGTCTGTGGGGGGTGTGGGCCACGCCAGTGAGAGTGTTGAGATTGAGGTCATTCTCCATATTAGAGGGTGTAACTTTGAGTCAGACGCAGGATCTACTACAGTGACTCAGTCATATTTATAGTGCTTATTAAGCCTCTTTATCTCTGTCTCTCTCATTGTCTCTCTTTCTCCCTCACACTGTCTCTCTGATTCTCACGGTCTCTCTCATTGTCTCTCTTTCTCCCTCACACTGTCTCTCTGATTCTCACGTTCTCTCTCATTGTCTCTCTTTCTCCCTCACACTGTCTCTGACTCTCACGGTCTCTTTCATTGTCTCTCTTTCTCCCTCACACTCGCTCACAGTCTCTCTCATTGTCTCCTTTTCTCCCTCACACTCTCTCTCTGACTCTCTCACGGTCTCTCTCATTCTTTCTCTTTCTCTTTCTTTCTCTCTCTTCTCTCTCATCTTTCTCAAAGAGTATTCTGAGTTACAGCATCAGAGAGGGCAATGGTCACATTCTTTAAATGAGAATGAAGTAAAAGAGACAAAAAGTTGGAGTCACGTATCAGTAAATGAATATATTATATTTGGATGTACAGTACATTTGACAGGAAAGTAGTGTCTGAGCTCCACAGAGTTGAAGCCCTTTCTATTCGATCCTCTGTTAAAACCACATCTCCCAGAGGTGTGTATCTTAGTTAAAACCAGAGGTGTGTATCTTAGTTAAAACCAGAGGTGTGTATCTTAGTTAAAACCAGAGGTGTGGATCTTAGTTAAAACCAGAGGTGTGTATCTTAGTTAAAACCAGAGGTGTGTATCTTAGTTAAAACCAGAGGTGTGTATCTTAGTTAAAACCAGAGGTGTGGATCTTAGTTAAAATCAGAGGTGTGTATCTTAGTTAAAACCAGAGGTGTGTATCTTAGTTAAAACCACAAGACTCACCGAGGTGTGTATCTTAGTTAAAACCAGAGGTGTGTATCTTAGTTAAAATCATAAGACTCCCAGAGGTGTGTATCTTAGTTAAAACCAGAGGTGTGTATCTTAGTTAAAACCAGAGGTGTGTATCTTAGTTAAAACCAGAGTTGTGTATCTTAGTTAAAACCAGAGGTGTGTATCTTAGTTAAAACCAGAGGTGTGGATCTTAGTTAAAATCAGAGGTGTGTATCTTAGTTAAAACCAGAGGTGTGTATCTTAGTTAAAACCAGAGGTGTGGATCTTAGTTAAAACCAGAGGTGTGGATCTTAGTTAAAATCAGAGGTGTGTATCTTAGTTAAAACCAGAGGTGTGTATCTTAGTTAAAACCAGAGGTGTGTATCTTAGTTAAAACCAGAGTTGTGTATCTTAGTTAAAACCAGAGGTGTGTATCTTAGTTAAAACCAGAGGTGTGTATCTTAGTTAAAACCAGAGGTGTGTATCTTAGTTAAAACCAGAGGTGTGTATCTTAGTTAAAACCAGAGGTGTGGATCTTAGTTAAAACCAGAGGTGTGGATCTTAGTTAAAATCAGAGGTGTGGATCTTAGTTAAAACCAGAGGTGTGTATCTTAGTTAAAACCAGAGGTGTGTATCTTAGTTAAAACCAGAGGTGTGTATCTTAGTTAAAACCAGAGGTGTGTATCTTAGTTAAAACCAGAGGTGTGGATCTTAGTTAAAATCAGAGGTGTGTATCTTAGTTAAAACCAGAGGTGTGTATCTTAGTTAAAACCACAAGACTCACCGAGGTGTGTATCTTAGTTAAAACCAGAGGTGTGTATCTTAGTTAAAATCATAAGACTCCCAGAGGTGTGTATCTTAGTTAAAACCAGAGGTGTGTATCTTAGTTAAAACCAGAGGTGTGTATCTTAGTTAAAACCAGAGTTGTGTATCTTAGTTAAAACCAGAGGTGTGTATCTTAGTTAAAACCAGAGGTGTGGATCTTAGTTAAAACCACAAGACTCCCAGAGGTGTGTATCTTAGTTAAAACCAGAGGTGTGTATCTTAGTTAAAATCATAAGACTCCCAGAGGTGTGTATCTTAGTTAAAACCAGAGGTGTGTATCTTAGTTAAAACCAGAGGTGTGTATCTTAGTTAAAACCAGAGGTGTGGATCTTAGTTAAAACCAGAGGTGTGTATCTTAGTTAAAACCAGAGGTGTGGATCTTAGTTAAAACCACAAGACTCCCAGAGGTGTGTATCTTAGTTAAAACCAGAGGTGTGTATCTTAGTTAAAATCATAAGACTCCCAGAGGTGTGTATCTTAGTTAAAACCAGAGGTGTGTATCTTAGTTAAAATCATAAGACTCCCAGAGGTGTGTATCTTAGTTAAAACCAGAGGTGTGTATCTTAGTTAAAACCAGAGGTGTGGATCTTAGTTAATACCAGAGGTGTGTATCTTAGTTAAAACCAGAGGTGTGTATCTTAGTTAAAACCAGAGGTGTGTATCTTAGTTAAAACCAGAGGTGTGTATCTTAGTTAAAACCAGAGGTGTGTATCTTAGTTAAAACCATAAGACTCCCAGAGGTGTGGATCTTAGTTAAAACCAGAGGTGTGTATCTTAGTTAAAACCATAAGACTCCCAGAGGTGTGGATCTTAGTTAAAACCAGAGGTGTGTATCTTAGTTAAAATCACATCTTTGAGCACCACTTAGAGGATTTAATTACAATAAAGGCAGTTTTACATGATTAGCAATGAAACACAACTTCTGATTAAAACATTGTAGAAAATCTATATTGATGAGAGCACTCTCAGTGTGTTTTAGGCAGTAGACTGAGTAGAAATCTTACATATTACTCTTTGTCGATATTACAGTAGATAGATATTGCTGCTCAATAGATTTTATTGCTATGAAGAACTTCTAAATATACCTGGTCGATTAACTGTAGCCTCGCCATCTCCATGATGACACAGAGGAAACCATGACTCATAAAGACATTTGGGACTTTGACAGACACTGTCACCCTCCAATCACTACTCTGCTTTCTCCTTGCTGGGGTCCACCACCGGCTGAATGGGGGCTGTGGATGTGACTGTTGTGGGGGCGGGGGCAGGGGCGGGGGGAGGGACGGGGGCGGGGGGAGGGATGGGGTCGGGGTCATCGATCAGAGCCTGTCTTCTCTCTCTCTCCTTGATAAGCTGGACAAGACAATAGGTCACTATGAAGACAGTGATGGTGGTGATGGGGAAGCCTGGAGGTGGAGGAACAAGTCAACATGGGACACTAATTACTATATCATAATAACAAAATATCAAGTAACATACTAGTTATCAGCACAGTGATGGTGGTGATGGGAAGCCTGTAGGGGGAGGAACAGGTCAACATGGGACACTAATTACTATATCATAATAACTATATATCAAGTAACATACTAGTTATCAACACAGTGATGGTGGTGATGGGAAGCCTGTAGGGGGAGGAACAAGTCAACATGGGACACTAATTACTATATCATAATAACAAAATATCAAGTAACATACTAGTTATCAGCACAGTGATGGTGGTGATGGGAAGCCTGGAGGGGGAGGAACAGGTCAACATGGGACACTAATAACTATATCATAATAACTATATATCAAGAAACATACTAGTTATCAACACAGTGATGGTGGTGATGGGAAGCCTGTAGGGGAGGAACAAGTCAACATGGGACACTAATTACTATATCATAATAACAAAATATCAAGTAACATACTAGTTATCAACACAGTGATGGTGGTGATGGGAAGCCTGGAGGGGAGGAACAGGTCAACATGGGACACTAATAACTATATCATAATAACTATATATCAAGTAACATACTAGTTATCAGCACAGTGATGGTGGCGATGGGACGCCTGGAGGTGGAGGAATAAGTCAACATGGGACACTAATTACTATATCATAATAACAAAATATCAAGTAACATACTAGTTATCAGCACAGTGATGGTGGCGATGGGAAGCCTGTAGGGGGAGGAACAAGTCAACATGGGACACTAATTACTATATCATAATAACAAAATATCAAGTAACATACTAGTTATCAACACAGTGATGGTGGTGATGGGAAGCCTGGAGGGGGAGGAACAGGTCAACATGGGACACTAATAACTATATCATAATAACTATATATCAAGTAACATACTAGTTATCAACACAGTGATGGTGGTGATGGGAAGCCTGGAGGTGGAGGAACAAGTCAACATGGGACACTAATAACTATACCATAATAATTATATATCAAGTAACATACTAGTTATCAACACAGTGATGGTGTTGATGGGAAGCCTGGAGGGGGAGGAACAAGTCAACATGGGATACTAAAACTATATCATAATAACAACTAGTATGTTACTTGATATTTTATCAACACAGTGATGGTGGTGATGGGGAGCCTGGAGGGGGAGGAACAAGTCAACATGGGGCACTAATAACTGTATCATAATAACTATATATCAAGTAACATACTAGTTATCAACACAGTGATGGTGGTGATGGGAATCCTGGAGGGGAGGAACAAGTCAACCAGGGACACTAATAACTATATCATAATAATTATATATCAAGTAACATACTAGTTATCAACACAGTGATGGTGGTGATGGGAAGCCTGGAGGGGGAGGAACAAGTCAACATGTGACACTAATAACTATATCATAATAACTATATCTCAAATAACATACTAGTTATCAACACAGTGATGGTGGTGATGGGAAGCCTGGAGGGAGGAACATGTCAACATGGGACACTAATAACTATACCATAATAATTATATATCAAGTAACATACTAGTTATCAACACAGTGAGGGTGGTGATGGGAAGCCTGGAGGGGGAGGAACAGGTCAACATGGGACACTAATAACTATATCATAATAACAAAATATCAAGTAACATACTAGTTATCAACACAGTGATGGTGGTGATGGGAAGCCTGGAGGGGGAGGAACAGGTCAACATGGGACACTAATAACTATATCATAATAACTATATATCAAGAAACATACTAGTTATCAACACAGTGATGGTGGTGATGGGAAGCCTGTAGGGGGAGGAACAAGTCAACATGGGATACTAAAACTATATCATAATAACAACTAGTATGTTACTTGATATTTTATCAACACGGTGATGGTGGTGATGGGGAGCCTGGAGGGGGAGGAACAAGTCAACATGGGGCACTAATAACTGTATCATAATAACTATATATCAAGTAACATACTAGTTATCAACACAGTGATGGTGGTGATGGGAATCCTGGAGGGGAGGAACAAGTCAACCAGGGACACTAATAACTATATCATAATAATTATATATCAAGTAACATACTAGTTATCAACACAGTGATGGTGGTGATGGGAAGCCTGGAGGGGGAGGAACAAGTCAACATGTGACACTAATAACTATATCATAATAACTATATCTCAAATAACATACTAGTTATCAACACAGTGATGGTGGTGATGGGAAGCCTGGAGGGGGAGGAACATGTCAACATGGGACACTAATAACTATACCATAATAATTATATATCAAGTAACATACTAGTTATCAACACAGTGAGGGTGGTGATGGGAAGCCTGGAGGGGGAGGAACAGGTCAACATGGGACACTAATAACTATATCATAATAACAAAATATCAAGTAACATACTAGTTATCAACACAGTGATGGTGGTGATGGGAAGCCTGGAGGGGGAGGAACAGGTCAACATGGGACACGAATAACTATATCATAATAACTATATATCAAGAAACATACTAGTTATCAACACAGTGATGGTGGTGATGGGAAGCCTGTAGGGGGAGGAACAAGTCAACATGGGACACTAATTACTATATCATAATAACAAAATATCAAGTAACATACTAGTTATCAACACAGTGATGGTGGTGATGGGAAGCCTGGAGGGGGAGGAACAGGTCAACATGGGACACTAATAACTGTATCATAATAACTATATATCAAGTAACATACTAGTTATCAACACAGTGATGGTGGTGATGGGAATCCTGGAGGGGGAGGAACAAGTCAACCAGGGACACTAATAACTATATCATAATAATTATATATCAAGTAACATACTAGTTATCAACACAGTGATGGTGGTGATGGGAAGCCTGGAGGGGGAGGAATAAGTCAACATGGGACACTAATTACTATATCATAATAACAAAATATCAAGTAACATACTAGTTATCAGCACAGTGATGGTGGCGATGGGAAGCCTGTAGGGGGAGGAACAAGTCAACATGGGACACTAATTACTATATCATAATAACAAAATATCAAGTAACATACTAGTTATCAACACAGTGATGGTGGTGATGGGAAGCCTGGAGGGGGAGGAACAGGTCAACATGGGACACTAATAACTATATCATAATAACTATATATCAAGTAACATACTAGTTATCAACACAGTGATGGTGGTGATGGGAAGCCTGGAGGTGGAGGAACAAGTCAACATGGGACACTAATAACTATACCATAATAATTATATATCAAGTAACATACTAGTTATCAACACAGTGATGGTGTTGATGGGAAGCCTGGAGGGGGAGGAACAAGTCAACATGGGATACTAAAACTATATCATAATAACAACTAGTATGTTACTTGATATTTTATCAACACAGTGATGGTGGTGATGGGGAGCCTGGAGGGGGAGGAACAAGTCAACATGGGGCACTAATAACTGTATCATAATAACTATATATCAAGTAACATACTAGTTATCAACACAGTGATGGTGGTGATGGGAATCCTGGAGGGGGAGGAACAAGTCAACCAGGGACACTAATAACTATATCATAATAATTATATATCAAGTAACATACTAGTTATCAACACAGTGATGGTGGTGATGGGAAGCCTGGAGGGGGAGGAACAAGTCAACATGTGACACTAATAACTATATCATAATAACTATATCTCAAATAACATACTAGTTATCAACACAGTGATGGTGGTGATGGGAAGCCTGGAGGGGGAGGAACATGTCAACATGGGACACTAATAACTATACCATAATAATTATATATCAAGTAACATACTAGTTATCAACACAGTGAGGGTGGTGATGGGAAGCCTGGAGGGGGAGGAACAGGTCAACATGGGACACTAATAACTATATCATAATAACAAAATATCAAGTAACATACTAGTTATCAACACAGTGATGGTGGTGATGGGAATCCTGGAGGGGGAGGAACAAGTCAACCAGGGACACTAATAACTATATCATAATAATTATATATCAAGTAACATACTAGTTATCAACACAGTGATGGTGGTGATGGGAAGCCTGGAGGGGGAGGAACAAGTCAACATGTGACACTAATAACTATATCATAATAACTATATCTCAAATAACATACTAGTTATCAACACAGTGATGGTGGTGATGGGAAGCCTGGAGGGGAGGAACATGTCAACATGGGACACTAATAACTATACCATAATAATTATATATCAAGTAACATACTAGTTATCAACACAGTGAGGGTGGTGATGGGAAGCCTGGAGGGGGAGGAACAGGTCAACATGGGACACTAATAACTATATCATAATAACAAAATATCAAGTAACATACTAGTTATCAACACAGTGATGGTGGTGATGGGAAGCCTGGAGGGGGAGGAACAGGTCAACATGGGACACGAATAACTATATCATAATAACTATATATCAAGAAACATACTAGTTATCAACACAGTGATGGTGGTGATGGGAAGCCTGTAGGGGGAGGAACAAGTCAACATGGGACACTAATTACTATATCATAATAACAAAATATCAAGTAACATACTAGTTATCAACACAGTGATGGTGGTGATGGGAAGCCTGGAGGGGAGGAACAGGTCAACATGGGACACTAATAACTGTATCATAATAACTATATATCAAGTAACATACTAGTTATCAACACAGTGATGGTGGTGATGGGAATCCTGGAGGGGGAGGAACAAGTCAACCAGGGACACTAATAACTATATCATAATAATTATATATCAAGTAACATACTAGTTATCAACACAGTGATGGTGGTGATGGGAAGCCTGGAGGGGGAGGAATAAGTCAACATGGGACACTAATTACTATATCATAATAACAAAATATCAAGTAACATACTAGTTATCAGCACAGTGATGGTGGCGATGGGAAGCCTGTAGGGGGAGGAACAAGTCAACATGGGACACTAATTACTATATCATAATAACAAAATATCAAGTAACATACTAGTTATCAACACAGTGATGGTGGTGATGGGAAGCCTGGAGGGGGAGGAACAGGTCAACATGGGACACTAATAACTATATCATAATAACTATATATCAAGTAACATACTAGTTATCAACACAGTGATGGTGGTGATGGGAAGCCTGGAGGTGGAGGAACAAGTCAACATGGGACACTAATAACTATACCATAATAATTATATATCAAGTAACATACTAGTTATCAACACAGTGATGGTGTTGATGGGAAGCCTGGAGGGGAGGAACAAGTCAACATGGGATACTAAAACTATATCATAATAACAACTAGTATGTTACTTGATATTTTATCAACACAGTGATGGTGGTGATGGGGAGCCTGGAGGGGAGGAACAAGTCAACATGGGGCACTAATAACTGTATCATAATAACTATATATCAAGTAACATACTAGTTATCAACACAGTGATGGTGGTGATGGGAATCCTGGAGGGGGAGGAACAAGTCAACCAGGGACACTAATAACTATATCATAATAATTATATATCAAGTAACATACTAGTTATCAACACAGTGATGGTGGTGATGGGAAGCCTGGAGGGGAGGAACAAGTCAACATGTGACACTAATAACTATATCATAATAACTATATCTCAAATAACATACTAGTTATCAACACAGTGATGGTGGTGATGGGAAGCCTGGAGGGGAGGAACATGTCAACATGGGACACTAATAACTATACCATAATAATTATATATCAAGTAACATACTAGTTATCAACACAGTGAGGGTGGTGATGGGAAGCCTGGAGGGGAGGAACAGGTCAACATGGGACACTAATAACTATATCATAATAACAAAATATCAAGTAACATACTAGTTATCAACACAGTGATGGTGGTGATGGGAAGCCTGGAGGGGGAGGAACAGGTCAACATGGGACACTAATAACTATATCATAATAACTATATATCAAGAAACATACTAGTTATCAACACAGTGATGGTGGTGATGGGAAGCCTGTAGGGGGAGGAACAAGTCAACATGGGATACTAAAACTATATCATAATAACAACTAGTATGTTACTTGATATTTTATCAACACGGTGATGGTGGTGATGGGGAGCCTGGAGGGGGAGGAACAAGTCAACATGGGGCACTAATAACTGTATCATAATAACTATATATCAAGTAACATACTAGTTATCAACACAGTGATGGTGGTGATGGGAATCCTGGAGGGGAGGAACAAGTCAACCAGGGACACTAATAACTATATCATAATAATTATATATCAAGTAACATACTAGTTATCAACACAGTGATGGTGGTGATGGGAAGCCTGGAGGGGAGGAACAAGTCAACATGTGACACTAATAACTATATCATAATAACTATATCTCAAATAACATACTAGTTATCAACACAGTGATGGTGGTGATGGGAAGCCTGGAGGGGGAGGAACATGTCAACATGGGACACTAATAACTATACCATAATAATTATATATCAAGTAACATACTAGTTATCAACACAGTGAGGGTGGTGATGGGAAGCCTGGAGGGGGAGGAACAGGTCAACATGGGACACTAATAACTATATCATAATAACAAAATATCAAGTAACATACTAGTTATCAACACAGTGATGGTGGTGATGGGAAGCCTGGAGGGGGAGGAACAGGTCAACATGGGACACGAATAACTATATCATAATAACTATATATCAAGAAACATACTAGTTATCAACACAGTGATGGTGGTGATGGGAAGCCTGTAGGGGGAGGAACAAGTCAACATGGGACACTAATTACTATATCATAATAACAAAATATCAAGTAACATACTAGTTATCAACACAGTGATGGTGGTGATGGGAAGCCTGGAGGGGGAGGAACAGGTCAACATGGGACACTAATAACTGTATCATAATAACTATATATCAAGTAACATACTAGTTATCAACACAGTGATGGTGGTGATGGGAATCCTGGAGGGGAGGAACAAGTCAACCAGGGACACTAATAACTATATCATAATAATTATATATCAAGTAACATACTAGTTATCAACACAGTGATGGTGGTGATGGGAAGCCTGGAGGGGAGGAACAAGTCAACATGTGACACTAATAACTATATCATAATAACTATATCTCAAATAACATACTAGTTATCAACACAGTGATGGTGGTGATGGGAAGCCTGGTGGGGGAGGAACATGTCAACATGGGACACTAATAACTATACCATAATAATTATATATCAAGTAACATACTAGTTATCAACACAGTGAGGGTGGTGATGGGAAGCCTGGAGGGGAGGAACAGGTCAACATGGGACACTAATAACTATATCATAATAACAAAATATCAAGTAACATACTAGTTATCAACACAGTGATGGTGGTGATGGGAAGCCTGGAGGGGAGGAACAGGTCAACATGGGACACTAATAACTATATCATAATAACTATATATCAAGAAACATACTAGTTATCAACACAGTGATGGTGGTGATGGGAAGCCTGTAGGGGGAGGAACAAGTCAACATGGGATACTAAAACTATATCATAATAACAACTAGTATGTTACTTGATATTTTATCAACACAGTGATGGTGGTGATGGGGAGCCTGGAGGGGGAGGAACAAGTCAACATGGGGCACTAATAACTGTATCATAATAACTATATATCAAGTAACATACTAGTTATCAACACAGTGATGGTGGTGATGGGAATCCTGGAGGGGGAGGAACAAGTCAACCAGGGACACTAATAACTATATCATAATAATTATATATCAAGTAACATACTAGTTATCAACACAGTGATGGTGGTGATGGGACACCTGGAGGGGGAGGAACAAGTCAACATGTGACACTAATAACTATATCATAATAACTATATCTCAAATAACATACTAGTTATCAACACAGTGATGGTGGTGATGGGAAGCCTGGAGGGGGAGGAACATGTCAACATGGGACACTAATAACTATACCATAATAATTATATATCAAGTAACATACTAGTTATCAACACAGTGAGGGTGGTGATGGGAAGCCTGGAGGGGGAGGAACAGGTCAACATGGGACACTAATAACTATATCATAATAACAAAATATCAAGTAACATACTAGTTATCAACACAGTGATGGTGGTGATGGGAAGCCTGGAGGGGGAGGAACAGGTCAACATGGGACACTAATAACTATATCATAATAACTATATATCAAGTAACATACTAGTTATCAGCACAGTGATGGTGGCGATGGGAAGCCTGGAGGTGGAGGAATAAGTCAACATGGGACACTAATTACTATATCATAATAACAAAATATCAAGTAACATACTAGTTATCAGCACAGTGATGGTGGCGATGGGAAGCCTGTAGGGGGAGGAACAAGTCAACATGGGACACTAATTACTATATCATAATAACAAAATATCAAGTAACATACTAGTTATCAACACAGTGATGGTGGTGATGGGAAGCCTGGAGGGGAGGAACAGGTCAACATGGGACACTAATAACTATATCATAATAACTATATATCAAGTAACATACTAGTTATCAACACAGTGATGGTGGTGATGGGAAGCCTGGAGGTGGAGGAACAAGTCAACATGGGACACTAATAACTATACCATAATAATTATATATCAAGTAACATACTAGTTATCAACACAGTGATGGTGTTGATGGGAAGCCTGGAGGGGGAGGAACAAGTCAACATGGGATACTAAAACTATATCATAATAACAACTAGTATGTTACTTGATATTTTATCAACACAGTGATGGTGGTGATGGGGAGCCTGGAGGGGAGGAACAAGTCAACATGGGGCACTAATAACTGTATCATAATAACTATATATCAAGTAACATACTAGTTATCAACACAGTGATGGTGGTGATGGGAATCCTGGAGGGGGAGGAACAAGTCAACCAGGGACACTAATAACTATATCATAATAATTATATATCAAGTAACATACTAGTTATCAACACAGTGATGGTGGTGATGGGAAGCCTGGAGGGGGAGGAACAAGTCAACATGTGACACTAATAACTATATCATAATAACTATATCTCAAATAACATACTAGTTATCAACACAGTGATGGTGGTGATGGGAAGCCTGGAGGGGGAGGAACATGTCAACATGGGACACTAATAACTATACCTTAATAATTATATATCAAGTAACATACTAGTTATCAACACAGTGAGGGTGGTGATGGGAAGCCTGGAGGTGGAGGAGTCAGTCATAGTGTGTCTACTGTTACTCAAGTAAATACTAGGTCTTGTTACTATATAACATTGTAACATATAGTGCGATCATAGTATGCCAGTATCAAAACCAAAACAGTTGTTCAATATCATGTTCAGTATGAGCATTGACGTTCTTCAACATCGAGATCAAGAGACAGGTCAGAAGGAAATCTAACTGTTACCTTTAAGCAGCAGTCTCCTGGCGACCAGCTTAGTGAACTCCAGGCTGTTGAGAGCGATGATGTTGTAGAGGACGATGGTCCAGAAGTTAAAGGTGTTGAACACAGCTCTAATCCTACGTGACATGGCAGGAGACATCGCCATCTACAGGAGGGGAGAGGGAGATGTTAAACAGAGCTCTGATCCTACGAGACATGGCAGGAGACATCACCATCTAGAGGAGGGGAGAGGGAGATGTTAAACAGAGCTCTGATCCTACGAAACATGGCAGGAGACATCACCATCTAGAGGAGGGGAGAGGGAGATGTTAAACAGAGCTCTGATCCTACGAAACATGGCAGGAGACATCGCCATCTAGAGGAGGGGGAGGGAGACGTTAAACAGAGCTCTGATCCTACGAAACATGGCAGGAGACATCACCATCTAGAGGAGGGGAGAGGGAGATGTTAAACAGAGCTCTGATCATACGAAACAGCAGGAGACATCACCATCGAGAAGAGAGGAAAGGGAGAGGGAGAGATGTTAAACAGACTTTTGATCATAGGAGACACAGCGCCATCTGGAGGAGAGGAGAGGAGAGGAGAGGAGAGGAGAGGAGAGGAGAGGAGAGGAGAGGAGAGGAGAGGAGGGAGGGAGATGTTAAACAGAGCTCTGATCATACGAGACACAGCAGGAGACATCGCCATCTAGAGAGAGAGTTAAAGGTGTTGAAGTGATTTTGTCAGAGGCCCTTTACCTACTTCCCTAGAGTCAGATGAACTCGTGGAGGATACCATTTTAATGTCTCTTGTGTCCAGTACGGAGGAAGTTTATGGTTGTTTGCGAGCCAATGTTAACTAGCAATAGCGCAATGATTGGAAGTTTGTAGGTATCGACTAGCATTGCTCGCTCTTACCTCTAGAGAAGCAAATGGTTCCATGCAGACGAACTTGGCAGTCCAGAGCTCGAAGTTGAGTCCGAAGCAGTTGAAGAAGGCCCAGATGAACACCACCTGACAGGGTCCCAGCCACAGCACAGTGATGCCAAAAGTACACAGCGTGGCAATGGCCTCATCCCACACAGTGTCATGCTTCCCTCCCAGGTAGTTATACACATACCTGGAGACACAGACACAGGTAATCATACACATACCTGGAGACACAGACACATACCTGGAGACACAGACACATACCCGGAGACACAGACACATACCTGTAGACACAGACACATACCTGGAGACACAGACACATACCTGGATACACAGACACATACCTGGAGACACAGACACATACCTGGATACACAGACACATACCTGGAGACACAGACACATACCTGGAGACACAGACACATACCTGGAGACACAGACACATACCTGGAGACACAGACACATAACTGGAGACACAAACAGACACAGCTCTGAGATTACAGCTCTGATGTTTGCTGTGAATTAAATAACATGCCGGTGACTTACTTGCACAGCCAGTCATTTATTCCTCTGTCAAAGTATCTATGAGGGAGAGAAAAAACAAATGATTTGGTTGAAAACAGAAAGATGTGGAGAACGGAGAAGGTGTGATAGGTCTGTTGACGTACGTCTCAGAGAAGACGTAGAGCATTGTGATACATTTTGGAGGTTCAGGAGGGTCCAGATGATCCAGTCTAGACACAGTGTTGATCACCCCAAACATCACCGCTGCCTTCACCCAGTCGTACACCAGGTTACAGTAGGCCAGACCAACTACAGGAGACAGAGAGACCAGTTGTATACCAGGTTACAGTAGGCCAGACCAACTACAGGAGACAGAGAGACCAGTCGTACACCAGGTTACAGTAGGCCAGACCAACTACAGGAGACAGAGAGACCAGACATACACCAGGTTACAGTAGGCCAGACCAACTACAGGAGACAGAGAGACCAGACATACACCAGGTTACAGTAGGCCAGACCAACTACAGGAGACAGAGAGACCAGTTGTACACCAGGTTACAGTAGGCCAGACCAACTACAGGAGACAGAGAGACGAGACAGACACCAGGTTACAGTAGGCCAGACCAACTACAGGAGACAGAGAGACCAGTTGTACACCAGGTTACAGTAGGCCAGACCAACTTCAGGAGACAGAGAGACCAGTCATACACCAGGTTACAGTAGGCCAGACCAACTACAGGAGACAGAGAGACGAGACAGACACCAGGTTACAGTAGGCCAGACCAACTACAGGAGACAGAGAGACCAGACATACACCAGGTTACAGTAGGCCAGACCAACTACAGGAGACAGAGAGACCAGACAGACACCAGGTTACAGTAGGCCAGACCAACTACAGGAGACAGAGAGACCAGACATACACCAGGTTACAGTAGGCCGGACCAACTACACTAGACAGAGAGACCAGACAGACACCAGGTTACAGTAGGCCAGACCAACTACAGGAGACAGAGAGACCAGTCAGACACCAGGTTACAGTAGGCCAAACCAACTACAGGAGAAAGAGAGACCAGACAGACACCAGGTTACAGTAGGCCAGACCAACTACAGGAGACAGAGAGACCAGTCAGACACCAGGTTACAGTAGGCCAGACCAACTACAGGAGACAGAGAGACCAGACAGACACCAGGTTACAGTAGGCCAGACCAACTACAGGAGACAGAGAGACCAGACAGACACCAGGTTACAGTAGGCCAGACCAACTACAGGAGAAAGAGAGACCAGACATACACCAGGTTACAGTAGGCCAGACCAACTACAGGAGACAGAGAGACCAGACGTACACCAGGTTACAGTAGGCCAGACCAACTACAGGAGACAGAGAGACCAGACATACACCAGGTTACAGTAGGCCAGACCAACTACAGGAGACAGAGAGACCAGACGTACACCAGGTTACAGTAGGCCAGACCAACTACAGGAGACAGAGAGACCAGTTGTACACCAGGTTACAGTAGGCCAGACCAACTACAGGAGACAGAGAGACCAGTCGTACACCAGGTTACAGTAGGCCAGACCAACTACAGGAGACAGAGAGACCAGACATACACCAGGTTACAGTAGGCCAGACCAACTACAGGAGACAGAGAGACCAGACATACACCAGGTTACAGTAGGCCAGACCAACTACAGGAGACAGAGAGACCAGTTGTACACCAGGTTACAGTAGGCCAGACCAACTACAGGAGACAGAGAGACGAGACAGACACCAGGTTACAGTAGGCCAGACCAACTACAGGAGACAGAGAGACCAGTTGTACACCAGGTTACAGTAGGCCAGACCAACTTCAGGAGACAGAGAGACCAGTCATACACCAGGTTACAGTAGGCCAGACCAACTACAGGAGACAGAGAGACGAGACAGACACCAGGTTACAGTAGGCCAGACCAACTACAGGAGACAGAGAGACCAGACATACACCAGGTTACAGTAGGCCAGACCAACTACAGGAGACAGAGAGACCAGACAGACACCAGGTTACAGTAGGCCAGACCAACTACAGGAGACAGAGAGACCAGACATACACCAGGTTACAGTAGGCCAGACCAACTACACTAGACAGAGAGACCAGACAGACACCAGGTTACAGTAGGCCAGACCAACTACAGGAGACAGAGAGACCAGTCAGACACCAGGTTACAGTAGGCCAAACCAACTACAGGAGAAAGAGAGACCAGACAGACACCAGGTTACAGTAGGCCAGACCAACTACAGGAGACAGAGAGACCAGTCAGACACCAGGTTACAGTAGGCCAGACCAACTACAGGAGACAGAGAGACCAGACAGACACCAGGTTACAGTAGGCCAGACCAACTACAGGAGACAGAGAGACCAGACAGACACCAGGTTACAGTAGGCCAGACCAACTACAGGAGAAAGAGAGACCAGACATACACCAGGTTACAGTAGGCCAGACCAACTACAGGAGACAGAGAGACCAGACGTACACCAGGTTACAGTAGGCCAGACCAACTACAGGAGACAGAGAGACCAGACAGACACCAGGTTACAGTAGGCCAGACCAACTACAGGAGACAGAGAGACCAGACAGACACCAGGTTACAGAAGGCCAGACTTTTTTTTTTTTTGTAAAAGACTACTTTTACAGACCTACAGCCCAGTCAGACATGTTACTGTTACAGACCTACAGCCCAGTCAGTCATGTTACTTTTACAGACCTACAGCCCAGTCAGACATGTTACTGTTACAGACCTACAGCCCAGTCAGACATGCTACTGTTACAGACCTACCGCCCAGTCAGACATGCTACTGTTACAGACCTACAGCCCAGTCAGACATGCTACTGTTACAGACCTACCGCCCAGTCAGACATGCTACTGTTACAGACCTACCGCCCAGTCAGACATGCTACTGTTACAGACCTACAGCCCAGTCAGACATGTTACTGTTACAGACCTACAGCCCAGTCAGACATGCTACTGTTACAGACCTACAGCCCAGTCAGACATGTTACTGTTACAGACCTACAGCCCAGTCAGTCATGTTACTTTTACAGACCTACAGCCCAGTCAGACATGTTACTGTTACAGACCTACCGCCCAGTCAGACATGCTACTGTTACAGACCTACAGCCCAGTCAGACATGTTACTGTTACAGACCTACAGCCCAGTCAGACATGCTACTGTTACAGACCTACAGCCCAGTCAGACCTGCTACTGTTACAGACCTACAGCCCAGTCAGACATGTTACTGTTACAGACCTACAGCCCAGTCAGACATGCTACTGTTACAGACCTACAGCCCAGTCAGACATGCTACTGTTACAGACCTACCGCCCAGTCAGACATGCTACTGTTACAGACCTACAGCCCAGTCAGACATGCTACTGTTACAGACCTACCGCCCAGTCAGACATGTTACTTTTACAGACCTACAGCCCAGTCAGTCATGCTACTGTTACAGACCTACAGCCCAGTCAGACATGTTACTGTTACATACCTACAGCCCAGTCAGACATGCTACTGTTACAGACCTACAGCCCAGTCAGACATTTTACTGTTACATACCTACAGCCCAGTCAGACATGCTACTGTTACAGACCTACAGCCCAGTCAGACATGTTACTGTTACAGACCTACAGCCCAGTCAGTCATGTTACTTTTACAGACCTACAGCCCAGTCAGACATGTTACTGTTACAGACCTACAGCCCAGTCAGACATGTTACTGTTACAGACCTACAGCCCAGTCAGACATGTTACTGTTACAGACCTACAGCCCAGTCAGTCATGTTACTGTTACAGACCTACAGCCCAGTCAGACATGTTACTGTTACAGACCTACAGCCCAGTCAGACATGCTACTGTTACAGACCTACAGCCCAGTCAGTCATGTTACTTTTACAGACCTACAGCCCAGTCAGTCATGTTACTGTTACAGACCTACAGCCCAGTCAGTCATGTTACTGTTACAGACCTACAGCCCAGTCAGTCATGTTACTGTTACAGACCTACAGCCCAGTCAGACATGTTACTGTTACAGACCTACAGCCCAGTCAGTCATGTTACTGTTACAGACCTACAGCCCAGTCAGTCATGCTACTGTTACAGACCTACAGCCCAGTCAGTCATGCTACTGTTACAGACCTACAGCACAGTCAGACATGTTACTGTTACAGACCTACAGCCCAGTCAGACATGCTACTGTTACAGACCTACAGCCCAGTCAGACATGCTACTGTTACAGACCTACCGCCCAGTCAGACATGCTACTGTTACAGACCTACAGCCCAGTCAGACATGCTACTGTTACAGACCTACAGCCCAGTCAGACATGTTACTGTTACAGACCTACAGCCCAGTCAGACATGTTACTGTTACAGACCTACAGCCCAGTCAGTCATGTTACTGTTACAGACCTACAGCCCAGTCAGACATGTTACTGTTACAGACCTACAGCCCAGTCAGACATGCTACTGTTACAGACCTACAGCCCAGTCAGACATGTTACTGTTACAGACCTACAGCCCAGTCAGACATGTTACTGTTACAGACCTACAGCCCAGTCAGACATGCTACTGTTACAGACCTACAGCCCAGTCAGACATGTTACTGTTACAGACCTACAGCCCAGTCAGTCATGTTACTGTTACAGACCTACAGCCCAGTCAGACATGCTACTGTTACAGACCTACAGCCCAGTCAGACATGTTACTGTTACAGACCTACCGCCCAGTCAGACATGCTACTGTTACAGACCTACAGCCCAGTCAGACATGTTACTGTTACAGACCTACCGCCCAGTCAGACATGCTACTGTTACAGACCTACAGCCCAGTCAGTCATGTTACTGTTACAGACCTACCGCCCAGTCAGACATGCTACTGTTACAGACCTACAGCCCAGTCAGACATGTTACTTTTACAGACCTACCGCCCAGTCAGACATGCTACTGTTACAGACCTACCGCCCAGTCAGACATGCTACTGTTACAGACCTACAGCCCAGTCAGACATGCTACTGTTACAGACCTACCGCCCAGTCAGACATGCTACTGTTACAGACCTACAGCCCAGTCAGTCATGTTACTGTTACAGACCTACAGCCCAGTCAGACATGCTACTGTTACAGACCTACAGCCCAGTCAGACATGTTACTGTTACAGACCTACAGCCCAGTCAGTCATGCTACTGTTACAGACCTACAGCCCAGTCAGACATGTTACTGTTACAGACCTACAGCCCAGTCAGACATGTTACTGTTACAGACCTACCGCCCAGTCAGACATGCTACTGTTACAGACCTACAGCCCAGTCAGACATGCTACTGTTACAGACCTACCGCCCAGTCAGACATGCTACTGTTACAGACCTACCGCCCAGTCAGACATGCTACTGTTACAGACCTACAGCCCAGTCAGACATGCTACTGTTACAGACCTACCGCCCAGTCAGACATGTTACTGTTACAGACCTACAGCCCAGTCAGACATGCTACTGTTACAGACCTACCGCCCAGTCAGACATGCTACTGTTACAGACCTACAGCCCAGTCAGACATGCTACTGTTACAGACCTACCGCCCAGTCAGACATGTTACTGTTACAGACCTACAGCCCAGTCAGACATGTTACTGTTACAGACCTACAGCCCAGTCAGACATGTTACTGTTACAGACCTACAGCCCAGTCAGACATGCTACTGTTACAGACCTACAGCCCAGTCAGACATGCTACTGTTACAGACCTACCGCCCAGTCAGACATGCTACTGTTACAGACCTACAGCCCAGTCAGACATGTTACTGTTACAGACCTACAGCCCAGTCAGACATGCTACTGTTACAGACCTACAGCCCAGTCAGACATGCTACTGTTACAGACCTACAGCCCAGTCAGTCATGTTACTGTTACAGACCTACAGCCCAGTCAGACATGTTACTGTTACAGACCTACCGCCCAGTCAGACATGCTACTGTTACAGACCTACAGCCCAGTCAGACATGCTACTGTTACAGACCTACAGCCCAGTCAGTCATGTTACTGTTACACACCTACAGCCCAGTCAGTCATGCTACTGTTACAGACCTACAGCCCAGTCAGACATGCTACTGTTACAGACCTACAGCCCAGTCAGACATGCTACTGTTACAGACCTACCGCCCAGTCAGACATGCTACTGTTACAGACCTACAGCCCAGTCAGACATGCTACTGTTACAGACCTACCGCCCAGTCAGACATGTTACTTTTACAGACCTACAGCCCAGTCAGTCATGCTACTGTTACAGACCTACAGCCCAGTCAGACATGTTACTGTTACATACCTACAGCCCAGTCAGACATGCTACTGTTACAGACCTACAGCCCAGTCAGACATTTTACTGTTACATACCTACAGCCCAGTCAGACATGCTACTGTTACAGACCTACAGCCCAGTCAGACATGTTACTGTTACAGACCTACAGCCCAGTCAGTCATGTTACTTTTACAGACCTACAGCCCAGTCAGACATGTTACTGTTACAGACCTACAGCCCAGTCAGTCATGTTACTGTTACAGACCTACAGCCCAGTCAGACATGTTACTGTTACAGACCTACAGCCCAGTCAGTCATGTTACTTTTACAGACCTACAGCCCAGTCAGACATGTTACTGTTACAGACCTACAGCCCAGTCAGTCATGTTACTGTTACAGACCTACAGCCCAGTCAGTCATGTTACTGTTACAGACCTACAGCCCAGTCAGACATGTTACTGTTACAGACCTACAGCCCAGTCAGACATGCTACTGTTACAGACCTACAGCCCAGTCAGTCATGTTACTTTTACAGACCTACAGCCCAGTCAGTCATGTTACTGTTACAGACCTACAGCCCAGTCAGTCATGTTACTGTTACAGACCTACAGCCCAGTCAGTCATGTTACTGTTACAGACCTACAGCCCAGTCAGACATGTTACTGTTACAGACCTACAGCCCAGTCAGTCATGTTACTGTTACAGACCTACAGCCCAGTCAGTCATGCTACTGTTACAGACCTACAGCCCAGTCAGTCATGCTACTGTTACAGACCTACAGCCCAGTCAGACATGTTACTGTTACAGACCTACAGCCCAGTCAGTCATGTTACTGTTACAGACCTACAGCCCAGTCAGACATGTTACTGTTACAGACCTACAGCCCAGTCAGACATGCTACTGTTACAGACCTACAGCCCAGTCAGACATGTTACTGTTACAGACCTACAGCCCAGTCAGACATGTTACTGTTACAGACCTACAGCCCAGTCAGACATGCTACTGTTACAGACCTACAGCCCAGTCAGACATGTTACTGTTACAGACCTACAGCCCAGTCAGTCATGTTACTGTTACAGACCTACAGCCCAGTCAGACATGCTACTGTTACAGACCTACAGCCCAGTCAGACATGTTACTGTTACAGACCTACCGCCCAGTCAGACATGCTACTGTTACAGACCTACAGCCCAGTCAGACATGTTACTGTTACAGACCTACAGCCCAGTCAGACATGTTACTGTTACAGACCTACAGCCCAGTAAGTCATGTTACTGTTACAGACCTACAGCCCAGTCAGACATGTTACTGTTACAGACCTACAGCCCAGTCAGTCATGTTACTGTTACAGACCTACCGCCCAGTCAGACATGCTACTGTTACAGACCTACAGCCCAGTCAGACATGTTACTTTTACAGACCTACCGCCCAGTCAGACATGCTACTGTTACAGACCTACCGCCCAGTCAGACATGCTACTGTTACAGACCTACAGCCCAGTCAGACATGCTACTGTTACAGACCTACCGCCCAGTCAGACATGCTACTGTTACAGACCTACAGCCCAGTCAGTCATGTTACTGTTACAGACCTACAGCCCAGTCAGACATGCTACTGTTACAGACCTACAGCCCAGTCAGACATGTTACTGTTACAGACCTACAGCCCAGTCAGTCATGCTACTGTTACAGACCTACAGCCCAGTCAGACATGTTACTGTTACAGACCTACAGCCCAGTCAGACATGTTACTGTTACAGACCTACCGCCCAGTCAGACATGCTACTGTTACAGACCTACAGCCCAGTCAGACATGCTACTGTTACAGACCTACCGCCCAGTCAGACATGCTACTGTTACAGACCTACCGCCCAGTCAGACATGCTACTGTTACAGACCTACAGCCCAGTCAGACATGCTACTGTTACAGACCTACCGCCCAGTCAGACATGTTACTGTTACAGACCTACAGCCCAGTCAGACATGCTACTGTTACAGACCTACCGCCCAGTCAGACATGCTACTGTTACAGACCTACAGCCCAGTCAGACATGCTACTGTTACAGACCTACCGCCCAGTCAGACATGTTACTGTTACAGACCTACAGCCCAGTCAGACATGTTACTGTTACAGACCTACAGCCCAGTCAGACATGTTACTGTTACAGACCTACAGCCCAGTCAGACATGCTACTGTTACAGACCTACAGCCCAGTCAGACATGCTACTGTTACAGACCTACCGCCCAGTCAGACATGCTACTGTTACAGACCTACAGCCCAGTCAGACATGTTACTGTTACAGACCTACAGCCCAGTCAGACATGCTACTGTTACAGACCTACAGCCCAGTCAGACATGCTACTGTTACAGACCTACAGCCCAGTCAGTCATGTTACTGTTACAGACCTACAGCCCAGTCAGACATGTTACTGTTACAGACCTACCGCCCAGTCAGACATGCTACTGTTACAGACCTACAGCCCAGTCAGACATGCTACTGTTACAGACCTACAGCCCAGTCAGTCATGTTACTGTTACACACCTACAGCCCAGTCAGTCATGCTACTGTTACAGACCTACAGCCCAGTCAGACATGTTACTGTTACAGACCTACAGCCCAGTCAGACATGCTACTGTTACAGACCTACCGCCCAGTCAGACATGCTACTGTTACAGACCTACAGCCCAGTCAGACATGTTACTGTTACAGCCCTACAGCCCAGTCAGACATGCTACTGTTACAGACCTACAGCCCAGTCAGACATGCTACTGTTACAGACCTACAGCCCAGTCAGACATGCTACTGTTACAGACCTACAGCCCAGTCAGACATGCTACTGTTACAGACCTACAGCCCAGTCAGACATGCTACTGTTACAGACCTACAGCCCAGTCAGACATGCTACTGTTACAGACCTACAGCCCAGTCAGACATGTTACTGTTACAGACCTACAGCCCAGTCAGACATGCTACTGTTACAGACCTACAGCCCAGTCAGACATGCTACTGTTACAGACCTACAGCCCAGTCAGACATGTTACTGTTACAGACCTACAGCCCAGTCAGACATGTTACTGTTACAGACCTACAGCCCAGTCAGACATGTTACTGTTACAGACCTACAGCCCAGTCAGACATGTTACTGTTACAGACCTACAGCCCAGTCAGACATGCTACTGTTACAGACCTACCGCCCAGTCAGACATGTTACTGTTACAGACCTACAGCCCAGTCAGACATGTTACTGTTACAGACCTACAGCCCAGTCAGACATGTTACTGTTACAGACCTACAGCCCAGTCAGACATGCTACTGTTACAGACCTACAGCCCAGTCAGACATGTGTTTGAGCAGCTTCATGTCCGTGGGGATGCTCAGGATGTACAGGAAGTGGAAGAGGATGTCCACTGTTAATATGGCCCCCAGGTGAATGAGTCCCTGCAGAGATATGTTCCATATCGCCCCCTCCGGACGGGTCAGGTCAGCCTTGTTGGCCTGGAGGAGAGACACACGCACACGCACACACACACACACACACACACACACACACACACACACACACACACACACACACACACACACACACACACACACACACACACACACACACACACACATTTAAGATCAAAAATGACAGTCACCGATGCTCTCTGCATTTTGCATATGATATTCTGTGAGCATATACGTTATATGTACCTGAACATAGCACTGAATCCATAGGTAACATGATGTTTACCTGAACATAGCACTGAATTCATAGGTAACATGATGTTTACCTGAACATAGCACTGAATCCATAGGTAGCATGATGTGTACCTGAACATACCACTGAATCTGTAGGTAACATGATGTGTACCTGAACATAGCACTGAATTCATAGGTAACATGATGTTTACATGAACATAGCACTGAATCTATGGGTAACATGATGTTTACCTGAACATAGCACTGAATCCATAGGTTACATGATGTTTACCTGAACATAGCACTGAATCCATAGGTAACATGATGTTTACATGAACATAGCACTGAATCCGTAGGTTACATGATGTTTACATGAACATAGCACTGAATCCATATGTTACATGATGTTTACATGAACATAGCACTGAATCCATAGGTAACATGATGTTTACCTGAACATAGCACTGAATCCATAGGTAACATGATGTGTACCTGAACATAGCACTGAATCCATGGGTAACATGATGTGTACCTGAACATAGCACTGAATCCGTAGGTTACATGATGTGTACCTGAACATAGCACTGAATCCATAGGTTACATGATGTTTACCTGAACATAGCACTGAATCCATAGGTAACATGATGTGTACCTGAACATAGCACTGAATCCATAGGTAACATAATGTTTACCTGAACATAGCACTGAATCCATAGGTAACATGATGTTTACCTGAACATAGCACTGAATCCATAGGTAACATAATGTTTACCTGAACATAGCACTGAATCCATAGGTAACATGATGTTTACCTGAACATAGCACTGAATCCATAGGTTACATGATGTTTACCTGAACATAGCACTGAATCCATAGGTAACATGATGTGTACCTGAACATTGCACTGAATCCATAGGTAACATAATGTTTACCTGAACATAGCACTGAATCCATAGGTAACATAATGTTTACCTGAACATAGCACTGAATCCATAGGTTACATGATGTTTACCTGAACATAGCACTGAATCCATATGTTACATAATGTTTACCTGAGCGTAGAACTTGTCGAAGGTCATAATTGGTCCAAAGTAGAAGAAGGGCAGGTAGAAGTTGTACTTGAGGAGTTCCAGGATGCTGTAGTTTCCTTCTTTCTTCTCACAGTTCTCCAGAGCAAAACTCATACAGCGCATGATGGTGAACCCACAACCGCCGTAGAACAGGACGGAACGGAGCTCAAAATCCCCCGTCACAAAACCAGCCTGGTGGAGAGGGAGAGGAAGAGGAGGGTTAGAGGGGAGGAGGAAGAGGAAAGAGAGGAAGAGGGGGGTTAGAGGAGGGTTAGAGGGGAGCAGTGAGAGGATGGAGAGGGAGACAAAAGAGAGGAAGAGGAGGGTTGTTGGAGAGGACAGAAGGATGGGAAAGAGAGGAAGAGGAGGGTTGAAGGAGAGGACAGAGAGGGAGGGGAAAGAGAGGAAGAGGAGGGTTGTAGGAGAGGATGGAGAGGGAGAGGAAAGAGAGGAAGAGGAGGGTTGTAGGAGAGGACAGAGAGGGAGGGGAAAGAGAGGAAGAGGAGGGTTGTAGGAGAGGATGGAGAGGGAGAGGAAAGAGAGGAAGAGGAGGGTTGTAGGAGAGGACAGAGAGGGAGGGGAAAGAGAGGAAGAGGAGGGTTGTAGGAGAGGATGGAGAGGGAGAGGAAAGAGAGGAAGAGGAGGGTTGTAGGAGAGGACAGAGAGGGAGGGGAAAGAGAGGAAGAGGAGGGTTGTAGGAGAGGATGGAGAGGGAGAGGAAAGAGAGGAAGAGGAGGGTTGTAGGAGAGGACAGAGAGGGAGGGGAAGAGAGGAAGAGGAGGGTTGTTGGAGAGGACAGAAGGAGGGGAAAGAGAGGAAGAGGAGGGTTGTAGGAGAGGACGGAGAGGGAGACAAAAGAGAGGAAGAGGAGTTTTGTCGGAGAGGACAGAGAGGGAGGGGAAAGAGAGGAAGAGGAGGGTTGTAGGAGAGGATGGAGACGGAGAGGAAAGACAGGAAACGGATGGTTATAGAGTGATATAGAGTGATAGTACAACATTCCAGTTTTAGTAAAGTAATAGCATAGTGGTATTATAGTAGTAGTATAGTAGGAGAGTAGTACATATTACAGGAATAGTATAGTGGTAGCTTAGTAATAATATAGTAGCTGCATAGTAATGGTAGTAGTAGTATAATGGTACAGTAATATTATAGCAGTAGTAGTATAGCGGTAGCATATAAATAGTACAGGCATAGTATGGTAATAGTGTAGTAGTAGTAGTACAGTCGCAGTAGAGTAATACCATAGTCCTACCATGGTAATAGCATAGTAATAGTATAGTATAAGTAGTACATTAATAGTATAGTAATAGTATAGTGGTAGCATAGTAATAGTCTAGTTACATTAATAATATAGTAATATAAATACAGTAAAAGGATAGTAATATTATTGTTTTAGCAAAGTAATGTAATAGTAATATTATAGTAATAGTGTAGTAGTAGTAGTATAGTAACAGTATAGGTGTAGCACAGTAATTGTATAGTAGCAGTGCAGTAATAGTATAGAAACAGAATTGTAATAGTATAGTAAAGTAGTACAGTAATAGTAGAGTAGTAGCAGTGCAGTAATAGTAGAGTAGTAGCAGTGCAGTAATAGTAGAGTAGTAGCAGTGCAGTAATAGAATAGAAACAGAATTGTAATAGTATAGTAAAGTATTAAAAGTAGTACAGTAATAGTAGAGTAGTAGCAGTGCAGTAATAGTAGAGTAGTAGCAGTGCAGTAATAGTAGAGTAGTAGCAGTGCAGTAATAGTAGAGTAGTAGCAGTGCAGTAATAGTATAGAAACAGAATTGTAATAGTATAGTAAAGTATTAAAAGTAGTACAGTAATAGTAGAGTAGTAGTAGTACAGTAATAGTAGAGTAGTAGCAGTGCAGTAATAGTATAGAAACATAATATCAATAGTATAGTAGGGCAGTGCAGTAATAGTATAGTAGTAGCTGTGTAGTACTGTTATAGTAATAGTATAGTAGCAGTATAGTGCTAGTAGAGTAATAGTATAGTCATATTAGTACACCAATACTATAATGGTAACATTAAAAGTATGGTTGCAGTATAGTAATAGTATGGTGATAGTATAGCAATACCATAATGGTAGCATAGTAATAGTATAGCAGCAGTACACTAAGAGTATGGCAAAAGTGTAGTAATAGTATAGCAGCAGTACACTAAGAGTATGGCAAAAGTGTAGTAATAGTATAGCAGCAGTACACTAAGAGTATGGCAATAGTGTAGTAATAGTATTAAACATGGATCGCAATCTACACGCTGCATTTTGGTCCGACTCTCTTTTACCGCACGAAAACCGTTACAATAACCTAGTAAAACTCACTGACGATTAGTAAAGTTTAAACCAAGTTTATTCACCCATTGGTTCGACACAGCTGCATAAGACAAAGACATATTTCCACCAGTGGTAAAACAAACTTGGGTCTCCTCCTTCCTTCTAAACAGCTTTATTACTAGGAAGTGAAGTAATACGGCCCTCAAACTGTTCATTCTCCCTTCAGGTGACCTGACATGACCTCAACCCCCTTCCTCACTACTCCACAGCTCTCCTGCCATTATCATCAGTGACTGCAATCATGCGATTGCCTCTCCTCTACTCAGCATCTCCCAAAGCCCCCTGGCTCCTATCCAACTTGACCCTCCTACAGATACCCATTCACTTCTGGTGTAGAAACCAGACTATGGCACTCCTCATGTCTCTAGTTTAACTGATGACTAACAATGTTTAAAGTTTGACATACAAACCCATCAATAGTAATAGTATAGTAAAAGTATAGTACTAAAACAGTAATAATATAGTAGAAGTATAATAATAGGGTTAGCCTAGTAGTAGTATAGTAGTAATATTACATTAATACTTTAGTAGTAGCAGTATAGTAATATGATAGTAGTAGTAGTATAGTAGCAATAGTACAGTAATAGCAGTAGCAGTATAGTAGCATTACAGTAGCAGTATAGCAATATGATAGTAGTAGTATAGTAGTAATATTAATACTATAGTAGTAGCAATAACCCTAACCCTAACCCAACACTGGATGCCCTAACCCTAACCCTAACCCTATCCCTAACCTGTAACTAACCCTAACTCTAAAATCTAACCCCTAACCCTAACTCTAACATCTAACCCTAATCCTAACCCTAACCCTAACCTCTAACCCTAACCCAAACCATAACCCAACACTGGATGCCCTAACCCTAACTCTAACCTCTAATATCTAACCCTAACCCTAACCCAACACCCGACGCCCTAACCCTAACCCTAACCTCTAAACCTAACCCAACACTGTACTCTCTAACCCTAACCCTAACTCTAACCTCTAACCCTAAACCTAACCCTAACCCTAACCCTAACCCAACACTGGACGCCCTAACCCTAACCCTAACCTCTAAACCTAACCCAACACTGTACTCCCTAACCCTAACCCTAACTCTAACCTCTAACCCTAAACCTAACCCTAACCCTAACCCTAACCCACCACTGGACGCCCTAACCCTAACTCTAACCTCTAACCTCTACCCCTAACCCAACACTGGACGCCCTAACCCTAACTCTAACCCAACACTGGACGCCTTAACCCTAACCCTAACCCAACACTGGACACATTAACCCTAACTCTAACCTCTAACCCTAACCCAACACTGAACGCCCTAACCTCTAACCTCTAACCCTAACTTCTAACCTCTAACCTCTAACCCTAACCTCTAACCCAACACTGGACGCCCTAACCCTAACCCAACACTGGACGCCCTAACCCTAACCCTAACCTCTAACCTCTAGTGTTTTACTCAAGGGTACAAAGGCAGCAAAGGCATCTAGGATTTGATACCAGCAGCCTTTCAGTTGCCAGCTCACTTCCCGTCAGATTTCTCCCCTCCAGTTGCTAGCTCACCTCTCTAACCACGAGGCTACCTGCCACCCAGTAGTAATGTATTGTAGTGTATTATTCTTACCTGCCAGGATATGAATGGTTCCATCTTGAATGTGGACAGGGTGGTGAGTCCAGCTAGGAAGCAGAGCCAGCGCAGTTTAACCAGAGAGATACTGTAGAGCAGCACACAGTGGGACAGGATCAGAGTGGTGTAGGTCCAACCCATAGTGACCAGCACCGCCAGGGTACCGTAACACAGGTACATCAGGCTCCTATGCTGTGGACAGACAGACAGACAGGGGTACCGTAACACCCTATGCTGTGGACAGACAGACAGACAGGGGTACCATAACACAGGTACATCAGGCTCCTATGCTGTGGACGGACGGACGGACGGACTCACTCACTCACTCACTCACTCACTCTCTCACTCACTCACTCACTCACTCACTCACTCACTCACTCAACATGTACAACCGGGACCTATGCTGTGGACAGACAGACAGACAGGGGTACCATAACACAGGTACATCAGGCTCCTATGCTGTGGACGGACGGACGGACTCACTCACTCACTCACTCACTCACTCACTCACTCACTCAACATGTACAACCGGGACCTATGATGTGGACAGACAGACAGGCCATCCTTGATGCAGTCCTCTGTGTACATCATGATATTGGGTGTAGGTACCTTGATTCAGTCCTTGATGTGATGCACCAATTAGAAACTGTTTTCTCTTTTCTCCAAGGTTGTGAGCATACACAGAGACAAATCTATGGATAGATGTTTATGTACTGTATATATTTAAACGTATGGATATATGTATATTTCTGAAGAGCCTTGTCCTCTATAGAATGAGTTTGCTGACAGGCCAGTTACACAGACACAACCAAGTTAGCCCTCCCTCCCTCCCTCCCTCCCTCCCTCCCTCCCTCCCTCCCTCCCTCCCTCCCTCCCTCCCTCCCTCCCTCCCTCCCTCCCTCCCTCCCTCCCTCCCCCTCCCTCCCTCCCTCTCTCTCTCTCTCTCTCTCTCTCTCTCTCTCTCTCTCTCTCTCCCTCCCTCCCTCCCTCCCTCCCTCCCTCCCTCCCCCTCCCTCCACCTGTCCCCTCCCATCACTAAGTATCTAAAGGTAATAAAAGCTACTGTACAATGTAGCATGGCTTTGAAGGGTGACAAAACTGGTTCCAGAGGATGATGAAGCTGATATTCTTAACTGGTAAGATGATGCCTGTGTCCTAAATGGTACCCTATTCCCTACATAGGGCACTACATTTGACCATTTTGGATACAGAGTTGCAGATGTAAATCCACCTGTGGAGCCAGCATGGAGCAGATCTTAGCGAAGATCACATGACCAGACAGGGCGAAGAGGATGTGGTCCCGGAACGTAGAGAACCACATCACCCACTCAAAGTCAGCCGTATCCTGCAGCCAGATAAAATAGAGTAGGGATCTCAGTCATATCAGAGGATGATTTGGATCTTAGTTGTTACTAACATATAAAAGGTCCACAAGTCAGCCTGAATCTAAAGCGTTCCTCTCACCATCCTCCTGCCGAAGTAGTACCATCCTGGTGTCACGCTGGACTTGAACGTCTTTCTGTTTGCATTCGCTGGAAAAATAAAACTTTGATTAGCTTAGATTTTAAGTTATTAAAATGTGACAAAAAAATCCATTCTGTAATGTTTAGGACCGTGTGTGTGTGTGTGTGTGTGTGTGTGTATACTTACAGCTGGACACATCAAAGATCCAGCTGGCAGCCCACAACAAGCCCAGATAGACCACTGTGTTATAGAAGTACAGCTCATATCTGGGCAGGGCTGCCTTGATCCCCATGGTGACCGATCAGCTGGTGGAACCCACACACTCAGAACCTGGAGGGTAGGGACAGACACCCTCCACTCAGAAGGGACCTGCAGAGGTGGAACAATCACTAACATCAGTTAACATCAGTTAACATCACTAACATCAGTTAACATCACTAACATCAGTTAACATCACTAACATTAGTTAACATCACTAACATCAGTTAACATCACTATCATCAGTTAACACAAGTTAACATCAGTTAACATCACTAATATCAGTTAACATCACTATCATCAGTTATTAACATCAGTTAACATCACTATCATCAGTTAACATCAGTTAACATCAGTTAACATCATTAAAATCAGTTAACAACAGTTAACACCAGTTAACATCAGTTAACATCACTAAAATCTGCGAACATCACTATCATCAGTTAACCATTTAACATCAATTAACATCACTAATATCAGTTAACATCACTATCATCAGTTATTAACATCAGTTAACATCACTATCATCAGTTAACACCAGTTAACATCAGTTAACATCACTAAAATCTGCGAACATCACTATCATCAGTTAACCATTTAACATCAGTTAACATCACTAATATCATTTAACATCTCTATCATCAGTTAACATCAGTTAACATCACTGTCATCAGTTAACATCAGTTAACATCACTATTACCAGTTAACATCAGTTAACATCACTAATATCAGTTAACATCACTAATATCAGTTAACATCACTATCATCAGTTAACATCAGTTAGTGTCACTAAAATCAGTTAACATCAGTTAACATCACTATCATCAGGTGGTGAGAGTAGGCAACAACATCTCCACCCCGCTGATCCTCAACACTGGGGCCCCACAAGGGTGCGTTCTGAGCCCTCTCCTGTACTCCCTGTTCACCCATGACTGCGTGGCCACGCACGCCTCCAACTCAATCATCAAGTTTGCGGACGACACAACAGTGGTAGGCTTGATTACCAACAACGACGAGACTGCCTACAGGGAGGAGGTGAGGGCCCTCGGAGTGTGGTGTCAGGAAAATAACCTCACACTCAACGTCAACAAAACGAAGGAGATGATTGTGGACTTCAGGAAACAGCAGAGGGAACACCCACCTATCCACATCGATGGAACAGTAGTGGAGAGGGTAGTAAGTTTTAAGTTCCTCGGCATACACATCACAGACAAACTGAATTGGTCAACTCACACAGACAGCAGCGCCTCTTCAACCTCAGGAGGCTGAAGAAATTCGGCTTGTCACCAAAAGCACTCACAAACTTCTACAGATGCACAATCGAGAGCATTCGGTCGGGCTGTATCACCGCCTGGTACGGCAACTGCTCCGCCCACAACCGTAAGGCTCTCCAGAGGGTAGTGAGGTCTGCACAACGCATCACCGGGGGCAAACTACCTGCCCTCCAGGACACCTACACCATCCGATGTTACAGGAAGGCCATAAAGATCATCAAGGACATCAACCACCCGAGCCACTGCCTGTTCACCCCGCTATCATCCAGAAGGCGAGGTCAGTACAGGTGCATCAAAGCTGGGACCGAGAGACTGAAAAACAGCTTCTATCTCAAGGCCATTAGACTGTTAAACAGCCACCACTAACATTGAGTGGCTGCTGCCAACACACTGACTCAACTCCAGCCACTTTAATAATGGGAATTGATGGGAAATGATGTAAAATATATCACTAGCCACTTTAAACAATGCTACCTAATATAATGTTTACATACCCTACATTATTCATCTCATATGTATACGTATATATTGTACTCTATATCATCTACTGCATCTTTATGTAATACATGTATCACTAGCCACTTTAAACTATACCACTTTGTTTACATACTCATCTCATATGTATATACTGTACTCGATACCATCTACTGTATCTTGCCTATGCCGCTCTGTACCATCACTCATTCATATATATATTTTTGTACATATTCTTTATCCCCTTACACTTGTGTCTATAAGTTAGTAGTTTTGGAATTGTTAGCTAGATTACTTGTTGGTTATTACTGCATTGTCGGAACTAGAAGCACAAGCATTTCGCTACACTCGCATTAACATCTGCTAACCATGTGTATGTGACAAATAAAATTGGATTTGATTTGATTTGATTTAACATCAGTTAACATCAGTTAGCATCACTATCATCAGTTAGCATCAGTTAGCATCACTATCATCAGTTAACATCAGTTAAAAAAACTTTTAGAGATAGGGGGCAGTATTTCCCCTTTGGATGAATTGCGTGCCCATAGTGAACTGCATCAAAATCTGTCCTAAATTGCTAATATATGCATATTATTATTAACATTGGATAGAAAACACTCTGAGGTTTCTAAAACCGTTTGAATTATGTCTGTGAGTATAACAGAACTCACAGGGCAGGCAATCTTCCAAACTAGTTTTGAAATCCTGAAAGTTGGGGCAACTTTGACGTCATCGCCCCCTCCCTTCCCAACAAGTTATGGATCTGGAAACACTTCCTATGTCTTCCACTAGATGTCCTCATTCAGTAGAAAGTGTAATGGAGCATTTGCTGTGAACTTTGACCTAATGGGAAGGAAAGTAGTAAGTGTCGCAAAAGATTTCCATGTGCTTGAGGCGCGTTTGCGTTCGAGTGCTTCGGCTGTTCCAATCAGCCCCAGATGAACTAGGATTGCCCGGTTGGAATGCTATTCGATCTGTATGATTGTAACATCCTGAAGATTGATTCTGCACTTAGTTTGGAAGTTTTGATGCAAAGTTATCCTGGACCAGAAGTCATTTTTGGGGCATTTGAGCTGAAAGTGGTAGCAAATGCCGCTACTTGGACACTAGAATTGAACATTATGAAACAAAATGATTTATTGTTGAACTAGGACTCCTTGCACTACATTCTGATGGAAGATCATCAAAGGTAAGGGAATATTTATGTTGTAATTTTTTATTTCTGTTGACTCCAACATAGCGGAGAAATATTGTTACGTCTGAGCGCCATCTCAGATTATTGCAATGTTAGGCTTTTTCCGTAACGTTAAAAAAATGTGACACAGCGGTTGCATTAAGAACCAGTGCTTATTTTTAATTATATGTAGAACATATATCTTTAGTCAAAGTTCATGATGAGTATTTCTGTTATCTGGCGTAGCTTTCTATAATTCCTCCGGTCATTTTGGAGAATTTTCTGAACATGGCGTCAATGTAAACCGAGATTTATGGATATAAAATGCATATTATCGAACAAAACATGAATGTACTGTGTAACATGTCATATGACTGTCATCTGATGAAGATTTTCAAGAGGTTAGTGAATTATTTTTTTTTAAATCCTGCTTTTTTCAATTTATATTTTGCTGGACAAAATGGCGATGTTTTTTATTTCTTTTGATGGTGGTCTAACATAAATATATGCTGTGTTTTCGCGGTAAAACATTTAAAAAATCTGACACGCTGGGTAGATGAACAAGGTGTTTATCTTTCATTTGAGGTATTGGACTTGTTAATGTGTGGAGGTTAAATATTTCTAAGAATATTTTTGCATTCCCTGCGCCACCGTTTCAGCTGAACGGGGGGATGGAGTTCCTGTAGGGGAACCCATAGCCTTAAGAAGTCATCACTATCATCACTTAACATCAGTTAACATCACTAACAACAGGACTGTTTTGATCAAGTGGGCTGGATTATATTCCGGGTTGCCTCTGAGAATAGCATTGATGATTACACTGACTCAGTCACTAGGTTCATCAGGAAGTGTATAGAGGATGTTGTACCCACTGTGACGATAGCACCTATCCAAACCAAAAAACATGGATAGAAGGGCAGCATTTGCACAAAACTGAAAGAGCGAACAAGGGGACTGAGAACATGGTTGGGTACAAACAGTCCAGTTATGCCCTTTGAAAGGCAAATAAAGAGGCAAAACATCAGTACAGAGACAAAGTGGAGATGCAATTCAAGACCATCACAGATTATAAAGGGAAAACCAGCCACCGATGTCTTGCTCCCGGACAAGCTAAACACCTTCTTCGCCCACTTTGAGGAAAACATAATGCTGCCAACAAGGGCCACCACCTCTCTCGGGGACTGTGAGCTCTCGTTCTCCATGGCCGATGTGAGTAAGACATTTAAGATTGTTACCCCTCGCAAGGCTGCTGGCCTGATGGCATCCCTAGCCGCGTCCTCAGAGTATGGCAGACCAGCTGACTGGAGTATTTACAAACATATTCGATCTCTCCCTATCCAGGTCTGCCATCCCCACTTGCTTCAAGACGTCCACCATTGTTTCCGATACCCAAGCAAGCGAATTACAGAATGGCCAGAAACAAAGACCTGTCTTCTGAAACTTGTCAGTCTATTCCTGTTCTGAGAAATGAAAACTATTCCATGTGAGAAATTGCCAAGAAACTGAAGATCTCGTACAACGCTGTGTACTACTCCCTTCACAGAACAGCACAAACGGGCTCTAACCAGAATATAAAGAGGAGTGGGAGGTCCTGGTGCACAACTGAGTAAGAGGACAAGTACATTAGAGCGTCTAGTTCGAGAAACAGTCGCCTCAAGTCCTCAACTGGTAGCGTTATTAAATAGTACACGCAAAACACCAGTCTCAACATCAACATGGAAGAGGTGACTCCGGGATGCTGGCCTTCTAGGCAGAGTTTCTCTGTCCAGTGTCTGTGTTCTTTTGCCCATCTTAATCTTTTATTTTTATTGGCCAGTCTGAGAAATGGCATCCCGGAGTTGCATTTACATTTTACATTTAAGTCATTTAGCAGACGCTCTTATCCAGTTGCCTTTTCACTGTTGACGTTGAGACTAGTGTTTTGCACGTGCTAATTAATGAAGCTGCCAGTTGAGGACTTGTGAGGCATCTGTTTCTCAAACTAGACACTCTAATGTACTTGTCTTCTTGCTCATTTGTGCACTGGGGCCTCCGATTCTGCTTTTTATTCTGGTTAGAGCCAGTTTGCCGAGACCAAGAGGTTGATAAAAAGGCCATCAGACTTTTGAACAGCCATCACTGGCCAGCCACCGCCCGGTACTCTGCCCAGCACCTTAGAAACATTGAACACTGGGAACTTTAACAATGTTTACATGCTGTTTTACCTACTTTATAAAACGAAACGTCCCTTTTTCAGGACCCTGTCTTTCAAAGATAATTCGTAAAAATCCAAATAACTTCACACATCTTCATTGTAAAGGGTTTAAACACTGTTTCCCATGCTTGTTCAATGAACCATAAATTAGAGATCGGGCTACTTTTTTCAACATTCTGTTAAAAATCGCGCAACATTTCAACATCCTGCTACTCATGCCAGGAATATAGTATATGCATATGATTAGTATGTGTGCATAGAAAAAACTCTGAAGTTTCTAGAACTGGTTCAATGGTGTCTGTGACTAGAACGAGTTCCGTGGTCAAAATAGCCAGAAAACCTGGTCACTAAATCGACAAAGAAAAAATCAATCCGCCAGCCCATGTATTGTCTTTTGGAAGGAAAAATAATTAAGAGTGAGATTACAGTTCCTACAGCTTCCACACGATGTCGCCAGTGTTGTGATTTCGATTCAACTAAATCCTTGGTCATCTGAGTAATAGCCACATCCGGTTGTCAAGTCCACAGATGTAAACAATGGAACCGGAAAAGTTAGTTACGTTACCCAAACTCGTGCTTATTGAATACAGATTGCTCCGATCAATTTGATCGTTTATTAACGTTTAGTAATACCTAAAGTTGGATTACAGAAGTAGTTTGAAGTGTTTTGTCAAAGTTTATAGGCAACTTTTTTAATTTAAAAAAATAACGTTGTTTTTAAAAAATGTGTTTTTACTGGATCTGACGGTGTTCATAAATTGACATTTTGGGTACACAAGGACCGATTTAATAAAAAAAAGACCCAATTGTGATGTTTATGGGACATATAGGAGTGCCAACAAAGAATCTCGTCAAAGGTAATGAATGTTTTATATTTTATTTCTGCGTTTTGCGCCGGCTACGCTAATTCCTTTGTTTACGTCCCCTTCTGGTATTTCGGCGTGTTGCCTGCTATCAGATAATAGCTACTCATGCTTTCGCCGAAAAGCATTTTACAAATCTGACTCGTTGGCTAGATTCACAACGAGTGTAGCTTGAATTGAGTACCCTGTATGTGAATTTTACTGAACGTTTGAGTTTTAACGAGTGCTATTAGCATTTGGCGTAGCGCATTTGCATTTATTGTTGGAAGGGGGTGCGGTAGTGTCCCGGGTGGGCCAGAGAGGTTAACAGCGTACAGACGGTAGGCAATTAAGGTCAGAGTTATTAAAACTTAGGACACTAAAGAGGCCTTTCTACTGACTCAGAAAAACACCAAAATAAAGATTCCCAGGGTCCCTGCTCATCTGCATGAACGTGCCTTAGGCATGCTGCAAGGAGGCATGAGGACTGCAGATGTGGCCAGGGCATTAAATTGCAATGTCCGTACTGTGAGACACCTAAGACGGTTATAGAGGGAGACAGGACGGACAGCTGATCGTCCTCGTAGTTTCAGACCACAAGTAACAAAACCTACACGGGATCTGTAAATCCGAACACCTGAGGGACAGGTACAGGATGGCAACAACAACTGTCCGAGTTACACCAGGAACGCACAATCCCTCCATCAGTGCTCAGACTGTCCGCAATAGGCTTAGAGAGGCTGGACTGTGGGCTTGTAGTCCTGTTGTAAGGCAGATCCTCACCAGACATCACCGGTAACACCGTCGCTAATGGTCACAAACCCACCGTCGCCGGACCAGACAGGACTGGCAAAAAGTGCTCTTCTCTGATGTGTCACGGTTTTGTCTCACCAGGGGTGATGGTCGGATTCGCATTTATCGTCGAAGGAGCATTACACCGAGGCCTGTACTCTGGAGCGGGATCGATTTGGAGGTGGAGGGTCCGTCATGGTATGTCACAGCATCATCGGACTGAGCTTGTTGGTCATTGCAGGTAGACTCAACGCTGTGCGTTACATGGAAGACATCCTCCTCCCTCATGTGGTACCCTTCCTGCAGGCTCATCCTGACATGACCCTCCAGCATGACAATGCCACCAGCCATACTGCTCGTTATGTGCGTGATTTCCTGCAAGACAGGATAGTCAGTGTTCTGCCATGCCCAGTGAAGAGCCTGGATCTCAATCCCATTGAGCACATCTGGGACCTGTTGGATCAGAAGGTGAGGGCCAGGGCCATTCCCCCCCAGACATGTCTGGGAACTTGCAGGTTCCTTGGTGGAAGAGTGGGGTAACATCTCACAGCAAGAACTGGCAAATCCGGTCCAGTCCATGAGGAGGAGATGCACTGCAGTACGTAATGCAGCTGCTGGCCACACCAGATACTAACTGTTACTTTTGATTTTGATCCCCCCTTTGTTCAGGGACACATTATTCCATTTCTGTTAGTCACATGTCTGTGGAATATGTTCAGTTTATGTCTCAGTTGTTGAATCTTGTTATGTTCATACACATTTTTGCACATGTTAAGTTTGCTGAAAATAAATGCAGTTGACAGTGAGAGGACATTTTGTTTTTTTGCTGAGTTTATGCCCAGTATATATGTACAGGAAGTACTGTATTCTAGTCAGAGACTTGATTGATCCAAGAAACACGCACAATGGACATTAGACTGGTGGAAATCTGTCCTGAGGTCTGATGAGACCACATTTGATGTTTGTTTACAACTGCCGTGTCTTTGAGAGAAGCAGAGTAGGTGAACGGATGATTACCACATGTGTGGTTCCCACCGTGAAGCATGGAGGAAGAGGTATGATGGTATGGGGGTGCTTTGCTGGTGACACCGTCTGTGATTTATTTACAATTCAAGGCACACTTAACCAGCATGTCTGACACAGAATTCTGCAGCGATATGCCATCTTAACTGGTTTGCACTTAGTGGGAAAATCATTTGTTTTTCAACAGGACAATGACCCAACACACCTCCAGGCTGTGTATGGGCTATTTGACCAAGAAGGAGAGTGATGGAGTGCTGCATCACCCAACCTCAACCCAATTGAGATGGTTTGGGATGAATTGGACCGCAGAGTGAAGAAAAAGCCGTCAACAAGTGCTCAGCATATGTGGGAACTATTTCAAGACTGTTGGAAATGCATTCCAGGTGAAGCTGGTTGAGAGAATGCCAAGAGTGTGAAAAGCTGTCATCAAGGCAAAGGGTGGCTACGTTGAAGAATCTGTATTTTGATATGTTTAACACTTTTTTTGGTTACTACATGACTCCATACGTGTTATTTCATAGTTTTAATATCTTCACTATTATTCTACAATGTAGAAGATAGTAAAAATGAAGACAACCGCTGGAATGAGTAGGTGTGTCGAAACTATTGACTGGTCCTGTATATCTATTCCAGACTCTGATATTTGTAACTTTGTGTATTCAGTATGTATTGTTATTGTGTTGATATATATTATTGCTCTATTGGAGCTAGAAACATTAGCATTTCACAGCATCTGCGATAACAAGTTACTTTGATATGATTTGAACATCTGTAAATCTGTGTCGGCAACCAATAAATGTTGATTCAATTGGACTTCCTCTTTCCTAAACCTTTTCTGACCGTCGGGCTCTATTCCATCCGTATAAATTCAGCTTCATAGTGAAATTGACAATTATTGGCAATGTTCCCGTGGTTTCCGAGACGACTGTACATTCACGGTAAATGCTACATATGTCAGCTCAATGGGAAATTACCTTCACATTTCTAGCGGGCAATCTGTAACGCTTCAGTGACCCCGATTGAATAGAGCCATGAGTCTCTCTCACTCTCTCAAAGTGAACAAATGTCACATTGTAGCTCAGCTATCTGTAAAGCTAGCAATTCTCTCTGTTAGCACCAGCCCCATGTTGTCAACAGGCTGTGTCCCAATGGCACCCTATTTCCTAAAGGTCTTGGTCAAAAGTAGTGCACTAAATATGGAATAGTGTCCCATTTGAGATGCAGTCAGGCCTGGTCTATAGTTACCACTGTTTCAATCAGAGTCAGATATCAATGTGATGGAGCGGCAGGCTTAAAAATAGTCCCTCGCCCTCCAGTTTACATTCAGGTCAGTGTCACGTTTGGACAAACTACTGTATTTGGCTGCAGTACTAGTAGACTAATGCCTAGTGTATTCACAGTGACTCTCCCTCTCTGAGTCATAAAAAGTGGTCATTTATATACACTAGTGTTATCAGAGATAGCAGAGAACCTAGAGACCTCTCTCTCTCTCTGGAATTATATACACTAGTGTTATCAGAGATAGCAGAGAACCTAGAGACCTCTCTCTCTTACTCTGGAATTATATACACTAGTGTTATCAGAGATAGCAGAGAACCTAGAGACCTCTCTCTCTCTCTCTGGAATTATATACACTAGTGTTATCAGAGATAGCAGAGAACCTAGAGACCTCTCTCTCTTTCTCTGGAATTATATACACTAGTGTTATCAGAGATAGCAGAGAACCTAGAGACCTCTATCTCTCTCTCTGGAATTATATACACTAGTGTTATCAGAGATAGCAGAGAACCTAGAGACCTCTCTCTCTTTCTGGAATTATATACTCTAGTGTTATCAGAGATAGCAGAGAACCTAGAGACCTCTCTCTCTTTCTCTGGAATTATATACACGAGTGTTATCAGAGATTGTAGAGAACCTAGAGACCTCTTTCTCTGGAATTATATACACTAGTGTTATCAGAGATAGCAGAGAACCTAGAGACCTCTCTCTCTTACTCTGGAATTATATACACTAGTGTTATCAGAGATAGCAGAGAACCTAGAGACCTCTATCTCTCTCTCTGGAATTATATACACTAGTGTTATCAGAGATAGCAGAGAACCTAGAGACCTCTCTCTCTTTCTGGAATTATATACACTAGTGTTATCAGAGATAGCAGAGAACCTAGAGACCTCTCTCTCTTTCTCTGGAATTATATACACGAGTGTTATCAGAGATTGTAGAGAACCTAGAGACCTCTCTCTCTCTCTCTGGAATTATATACACTAGTGTTATCAGAGATAGCAGAGAACCTAGAGACCTCTCTCTTTCTCTGGAATTATATACACTAGTGTTATCAGAGATAGCAGAGAACCTAGAGACCTCTATCTCTCTCTCTGGAATTATATACACTAGTGTTATCAGAGATAGCAGAGAACCTAGAGACCTCTCTCTCTTACTCTGGAATTATATACACTAGTGTTATCAGAGATAGCAGAGAACCTAGAGACCTCTCTCTCTCTCTGGAATTATATACACTAGTGTTATCAGAGATAGCAGAGAACCTAGAGACCTCTATCTCTCTCTCTGGAATTATATACACTAGTGTTATCAGAGATAGCAGAGAACCTAGAGACCTCTATCTCTCTCTCTGGAATTATATACACTAGTGTTATCAGAGATAGCAGAGAACCTAGAGACCTCTATCTCTCTCTCTGGAATTATATACACTAGTGTTATCAGAGATAGCAGAGAACCTAGAGACCTCTATCTCTCTCTCTGGAATTATATACACTAGTGTTATCAGAGATAGCAGAGAACCTAGAGACCTCTATACTCTCTCTCTGGAATTATATACACTAGTGTTATCAGAGATAGCAGAGAACCTAGAGACCTCTATCTCTCTCTCTGGAATTATATACACTAGTGTTATCAGAGATAGCAGAGAACCTAGAGACCTCTCTCTTTCTCTGGAATTATATACACTAGTGTTATCAGAGATAGCAGAGAACCCAGAGACCTCTATCTCTCTCTCTGGAATTATATACACTAGTGTTATCAGAGATAGCAGAGAACCTAGAGACCTCTCTCTCTCTCTCTGGAATTATATACAGTAGTGTTATCAGAGATAGCAGAGAACCTAGAGACCTCTCTCTCTTACTCTGGAATTATATACACTAGTGTTATCAGAGATAGCAGAGAACCTAGAGACCTCTCTCTCTCTCTCTGGAATTATATACACTAGTGTTATTAGATACGTCCTTTCATGGGCAACGTTAGCTAGTTAACATTAGCTTTCTACATCTAGCTACATATTGAACTTCCGTCCTCTCAGTCCAGGGGCACAATGTATTTTACGGGTGGATCAGAATCGCTGATGGACATTTTAGCTAGCTAGCTTTTGATAGCTATTTTGTCCTGGGAGATGAACATTGGGTTGTTATTTTACCTTGACATGCATATGGTCCGATGTAAAGCACTTCTTCCTCCATTTAGATGTTGTGTAGATACTAGATCATATTACCATATTATTACTACAAGATACTGATCACTTGTCAATGTTTGTCCAGACACAGGACGGATAGGCTGTCATCAGCTTTATATCTGACTGGACCTTTAATATAATGTCTTTGAACATGGTTCATGTGTATCTAGAAGGAGAGGAACAACGGGACAGACAAGGACTCTGAGAGGTCATCTATTCCTATACAGCAGCTGTTGCCTATTTGGAGCTAACTGCTGAACATTTCTGACACTGATTTGTTATATATATATAGACTACCGTTCAAAAGTTTGGGGTCACTTAGAAATGGTTATGAAAGAAAGGCATATTTTTTTGTCCATTAAAATAACATTAAATTGATCAGAAATACAGTGTAGACATTGTTAATGTTGTAAATGACTATTGTAGCTGGAAATGTCTGATTTTTTTATGGAATATCTACATCGGCGTACAGAGGCCCATTATCAGCAACCATCACTCCTGTGTTCCAATGATACTTTGTGTTAGCTAATCCAAGTTGATCATTTTTAAAGGCTAATTGATCATTAGAAAACCCTTTTGTAATTATGTTAGCACAGCTGAAAACTGTTGTTCTGGAGCAATAAAACTGGCCTTCTTTAGACTAGTTGAGTATCTGGAGCATCAGCATTTTGCGGGTTCGATTACAGGCTCAAAATGGACAGAAACAAAGACATTTTTTCTGAAACTCGTCAGTCTATTCTTGTTCTGAGAAATGAAGGCTATTCCATGTGAGAAATTGCCTAGAAAATGAAGATCTCGTACAACGCTGTGTACTACTCCCTTCACAGAAAAGCGCAAACTGGCACTAACCAGAAGAGAAAGAGGAGTGGGAGGCATCGGTGCACAACTGAGCAAGAGGACAAGTACATTAGAGTGTCTAGTTAGAGAAACAGATGCCTCACAAGTCCTCAACTGGCAGCTTCATTAAATAGTACCTGCAAAACACCAGTCTCAACGTCAACAGTGAAGATGCTGGCCTAGGCAGAGTTGCAAAGTGAAAAGCTATATCTCAGACTGGCCAATAAAAAGAAAATATTAAGATGGGCAAAATAACACAGACACTTGACAGAGGAAGATTGGAAAAAAGTGTTATGTACAGACAAATCTAAGTTTGAGGTTTCGAATCACAAAGAAGAACATTTGTGAGACATAGAAAAAATGAAAAGATGGTGGAGGAGTGACGTCATCTGTCAAGCATGGTGGAGGCAATGTGATGGTCTGGGGGTGATTTGGTGGAGGCAATGTGATGGTCTGGGGGTGATTTGGTGGAGGCAATGTGATGGTCTGGGGGTGCTTTGGTGGAGGCAATGTGATGGTCTGGGGGTGATTTGGTGGAGGCAATGTGATGGTCTGGGGGTGATTTGGTGGAGGCAATGTGATGGTCTGGGGGTGATTTGGTGGAGGCAATGTGATGGTCTGGGGGTGATTTGGTGGTGGTAAAGTGAGAGATTTGTTCCGGGTAAAAGGGATCTTGAAGAAGGAAGGCTATCACTCCATTTTGCAACATCATGACATACCCTGTGGACGGTCCTTAATTGGAGACAATTTTCTCCTACAACAGGACAATGACCCAAAGCACAGCTACAAACTATGCAAGAACTATTTAGGGAAGAAGCAGTCAGCTGGTATTCTGTCTATAATGGAGTGGCCAGCACAGTCACCCGATCTCAACCCTATTGAGCTGTTGTGGGAGGAGCTTGGTGCAGTACGTAAGACGTGCCCATCAAGCCAATCCAACTGGTGGGAGGTGCTTCAGGAAGCATGTGGTGAAATCTCTCCAGATTTCCTCAACATATTGACAACTGTAATTGCTGCAAAAGTAGCATTCTTTGATGAAAGCAAAGTTTGAAGGACACAAGTATTATTTAAATTAAAAATCATTATTTATAACCTTGTCAACGTCTTGACTATATTTCCTATTCATTTTGCAACTCATTTCATGTATGTTTTCATGGAAAACAAGGACATTTCTAAGTGACCCCAAACGTTGGAATGGTAGTGTATGTTCATTACATTGATTACTAGTGATGTTTTGGTCTCAAATGACATTGCAACATATATGGAACTGCATAAACTGCTAAACCAAGTGTTTACGATCTGAACATATAACTAAACGCTTTTATGAAACTCTATTTAAACACGTCAAGGCATTTAGAATTTCCATGCAAACGCATCAGTGTTGAGATTGTAAATACCAAAACATGTAGCAATTTTTAAACACATGAACACATTTATTCAGCACAAGGCATTTTAAACACTAAATACTGGGGGTGTTGTTTTAACACTCTAGGGCGTAAAGCTGTATTTGCGTATTTCCAAGCTTTCCTTTCGAGTGAATGTGAGAGATACCCACTCATGACTGTGTTTGTTAGTGACAGAGTATTGGTTGTACATTTAGTAAGATCTACTCCGGAAGCCTTTTATCAGTAACCGTCTTTCAATAAATGTCTTTCAATAAAAAGTTAACCTTTTATGACCACATATTAGACAGGTCATAAGGTCTTAAGTTATGGACGATTTAGTCTTTAGTTATGTCCTAGTTAGTCTTTAGTTATGGTCTAGTTATCCTCAGTCTATAGTTATGGACTAGTTATCCTCAGTCTTTAGTTATGGTCTAGTTATCCTCGGTCTTTAGTTATGGACTAGTTAGTCTTTAGTTATGTCCTAGTTAGTCTTTAGTTATGGACTAGTTATATTCAGTCTTTAGTTATGGACTAGTTATCCACAGTCTTTAGTTATGGTCTAGTTATCCTCGGTCTTTAGTTATGGACTAGTTAGTCTTTAGTTATGGACTAGTTATCCTCAGTCTTTAGTTATGGACTAGTTAGTCTTTAGTTATGGACTAGTTATCCTCAGTCTTTAGTTATGGTCTAGTTATCCTCAGTCTATAGTTATGGACTAGTTATCCTCAGTCTTTAGTTATGGACTAGTTAGTCTTTAGTTATGGTCTAGTTATCCTCAGTCTATAGTTATGGACTAGTTAGTCTTTAGTTATGGACTAGTTATCCTCAGTCTTTAGTTATGGACTAGTTATCCTCAGTCTTTAGTTATGGACTAGTTATCCTCAGTCTTTAGTTATGGACTAGTTATCCTCAGTTTTTAGTTATGGACTAGTTATCCTCAGTCTTTAGTTATGGACTAGTTAGTCTTTAGTTATGGACTAGTTAGTCTTTAGTTATGGACTAGTTAGTCTTTAGCTATGGACTAGTTATCCTCAGTCTTTAGTTATGGACTAGTTATCCTCAGTCTTTAGTTATGGACTAGTTATCCTCAGTCTTTAGTTATGGACTAGTTAGTCTTTATTTATGGACTAGTTATCCTCAGTCTTTAGTTATGGACTAGTTATCCTCGGTCTTTAGTTATGGACTAGTTATCCTCAGTCTTTAGTTATGGACTAGTTATCCACATCAGAACAAGTCAAAATACACTGTTTGTGAAGTGATTAGAAATTCCTATCTGAGTCCAGCCAAAGAGAGAGTATCCAACAATTGGAATATTTTTATCACCCACAATCTGCACTCATTATTACTGCTATGGCGATTGATTTATAAACACTACTAGCTCAACCATCTCAACTGGAACAACTATATCAGTAATGGGTTGCATAAATCCAACCCCTTTCAGATTGGATTAGTTTTCGGGTGCAATATGTCCAACCCCTTTACAGATTGGATTAGTTTTCAGGTGCAATATGTCCAACCCCTTTACAGATTGGATTAGTTTTCAGGTGCAATATGTCCAACCCCTTTACAGATTGGATTAGTTTTCAGGTGCAATATGTCCAACCCCTTTCAGATTGGATTAGTTTTCAGGTGCAATATGTCCAACCCCTTTACAGATTGGATTAGTTTTCAGGTGCAATATGTCCAACCCCTTTACAGATTGGATTAGTTTTCAAGTGCAATATGTCCAACCCCTTTACAGATTGGATTAGTTTTCAGGTGCAATATGTTCAACCCCTTTACAGATTGGATTAGTTTTCAGGTGCAATATGTCCAACCCCTTTACAGATTGGATTAGTTTTCAGGTGCAATATGTCCAACCCCTTTACAGATTGGATTAGTTTTCAGGTGCAATATGTCCAACCCCTTTACAGATTGGATTAGTTTTCAAGTGCAATATGTCCAACCCCTTTCAGATTGGATTAGTTTTCGGGTGCAATATGTCCAACCCCTTTCAGATTGGATTAGTTTTCGGGTGCAATATGTCCAACCCCTTTACAGATTGGATTATTTTAGAAAAATGTAAGTTATTTATCTTTGTATAGTAAAATATCAATAAATCAATCAACATACATGATAAAACCATAGATATTAAAACCAACTATTCTAAAAACTAACCTGCAACAAAGCATGCTGGGAAATATGATAATGAGGCCCCTTTCATGTCTTTTTCACTCTAGAAAGTTCATGGTAATTAACTCAATACAGTCAAGTAAAAACAACAACATGCGGTTAAACCTATTTATTGAATGAAATGTCCTGTTCAGTTGTCCTGAAATGTAGATAAGGTGACAGACATTCATAACACTGATCTGAAAAAAAAGCCATGGAAGGTCACATACATTTCTAATGACTAAATACACTCTAAACAGGACAATGTGAAAGTAAACACTAATGTTTAAAATCTAAATACTTTGCAGATGTAGGTGTTATCCTGGTTGGAAACGGACTGGAAAAAGCTGACTATAGTGTTTAATCTAGCATGCTAATCACATATTGGCTAATATAAATGCATTATCTTTACGTTTTAAACACTGGTATTTAGGTTATGAACGTGTCACGTTTCATGGTTTTCCAGTGTACCCTATTGAAGGGTCATTGACCATTGACCAATTTTAGTCTACTTAATATTTTTACTAGGCTACTTTATTCTGCTTGCTAGGAATAATAGCCCACATTGCATTAAACATGCACATTTGATCTCCATAGTGAAAACTGTTGCTGCTATTAAAATCACTTCTCTGTGATGTTATCTGGTTAAATGTCACATGGTCATGCATTGCAATTTGTAACCTTATTGCGCTTATAATAGCAACACCTGTTGCGGTACTGACCTTGAGGAGGCAAAGTAGCTGTAACCCCCAAACAAGTCAACAAAGTAAATGCAATCCCCCTTAAAACGAAACAAAAAGACCAAATGGAAAATGAAGGTGGGGAAAGAAAGCAGTCTCGTGCATCTGCAGTGTTGTTATCGGTCCAGTGGTGTGGTCGGCGCACGGGACCACTGACTCCCGGGGAGGAAGCGGACAACAATTAAAGGTGCGTCTGGATTTTTTTATTTTCTCAGAGGGGGCGGACCCGTTTTAGTGCCTGTCACAACAAAATATAGTGGTAACTGTAGATAAAGGTTCATTGGGTTTCCATGACAAGTCCAGGTTATACAGAAGAGCTCTGTTGGTTCTGGAACTCATGACCAGGATGAGCTGAAACAAGGAAGAGAGGGTCATGACCAGGATGAGCTGAAACATGGGAGAGAGGGTCATGATCAGGATGAGCTGAAACATGGGAGAGAGGGTCATGACCAGGATGAGCTGAAACATGGGAGAGAGGGTCATAGCCAGGATGAGCTGAAACAGGGGAGAGAGGGTCATAGCCAGGATGAGCTGAAACAAGGGAGGGTCATGACCAGGATGAGCTGAAACAAGGAAGAGAGGGTCATGATCAGGATGAGCTGAAATATGGGAGAGAGGGTCATAGCCAGGATGAGCTGAAACAAGGGAGGGTCATGACCAGGATGAGCTGAAACAAGGAAGAGAGGGTCATGACCAGGATCAGCTGAAACATGGGAGAGAGGGTCAAAACCAGGATGAGCTGAAACAAGGGAGGGTCATGACCAGGATGAGCTGAAACAAGGGAGAGAGGGTCATAGCCAGGATGAGCTGAAACAAGGGGGAGCGTAATGACCAGGATGAGCTGAAACAGGGGAGAGAAGGTCATGACCAGGATTAGCTGAAACAGGGGAGAGAGGGTCATGACCAGGATGAGCTGAAACAAGGAAGAGTTTCATAGCCAGGATGTGCTGAAACAAGGGAGAGAGGGCCATGGCCAGGATGAGCTGAAACAAGGAAGAGTTTCATAGCCAGGATGTGCTGAAACAAGGGAGAGAGGGTCATGACCAGAATGAGCTGAAACAAGGAAGATAGGGTCAAAACCAGGATGAGCTGAAACAAGGGGGAGCGTAATGACCAGGATGAGCTGAAACAAGGGAGAGAGGGTCATGACCAGGATGAGCTGAAACAAGGAAGAGAGGGTCATGGCCAGGATGAGCTGAAACATGGGAGAGAGCGTCATGACCAGGATGAGCTGAAACATGGGAGAGAGGGTCATAGCCAGGATGAGCTGAAACAAGGGAGAGTCATGACCAGGATGAGCTGAAACAAGGAAGAGAGGGTCAAAACCAGGATGAGCTGAAACAAGGGAGGGTCATGACCAGGATGAGCTGAAACAAGGGAGAGAGGGTCATAGCCAGGATGAGCTGAAACAAGGGAGGGTCATGACCAGGATGAGCTGAAACAAGGGAGAGAGGGTCATAGCCAGGATGAGCTGAAACAAGGGAGAGAGGGTCATGACCAGGATGAGCTGAAACATGGGAGAGAGCGTCATGACCAGGATGAACTGAAACATGGGAGAGAGCGTCATGACCAGGATGAGCTGAAACAGGGGAGAGAGCGTCATGACCAGGATGAGCTGAAACAGGGGAGAGAGCGTCATGACCAGAATGAGCTGAAACAAGTGAGAGAGGGTCATGGCCAGGATGAGCTGAAACATGGGAGAGAGCGTCATGACCAGGATGAGCTGAAACAGGGGAGAGCGTTTCATAGCCAGGATGTACTGAAACAGGGGAGAGAGGGTCATGACCAGGATGAGCTGAAACAGGGGAGAGAGGGTCATGACCAGGATGAGCTGAAACAGGGGAGAGAGTTTCATATCCAGGATGTGCTGAAACAAGGGAGAGAGTTTCATAGCCAGGATGTGCTGAAACAGGGGAGAGAGGGTCATGACCAGGATGAGCTGAAACAGGGGAGAGAGGGTCATGACCAGGATGAGCTGAAACAGGGGAGAGAGCGTCATGACCAGGATGAGCTGAAACAGGGGAGAGAGCGTCATGACCAGGATGTGCTGAAACAGGGGAGAGAGTTTCATAGCCAGGATGTGCTGAAACAGGGGAGAGAGGGTCATGAACAGGATGAACTGAAACAGCGGAGAGGGGGATCATAGGGTAATCAATGTCAGGATTCAAATTTTAAGTCTTCCTTCCTCTGATGTCCTGAGAAAATGTTCCGTTTCTTTGCTTGTTGAATTATCTCAAAATAAATTTCATCACAATAAATAATTGACTGACAGATGAGGAAATAACTTGAAGCTAACTTTACACCAGAACAATGCAAACCAAAGTTATCTATGCAGCAGGACAGGAGCAGGTGCAAATACCGTTCTGATCTGTAGTTCTCTATGTTGCCAGGTCTGTTTGAGGTGGGTCTGAACCTGTACTTCTCTGTGTTGCCAGGTCTGTTTGGGGAGGGCCTGAACCTGTAGTTCTCTGTGATGCCAGGTCTGTTTGGGGAGGGTCTGAACCTGTAGTTCTCTGTGTTGCCAGGTCTGTTTGGGGAGGGTCTGAACCTGCAGTTCTCTGTGTTGCCAGGTCTGTTTGGGGAGGGTCTGAACCTGTAGTTCTCTGTGATGCCAGGTCTGTTTGGGGAGGGTCTGAACCTATAGTTCTCTGTGTTGCCAGGTCTTTGGGGAAGGTCTGAACCTGTAGTTCTCTGTGTTGCCAGGTCTGTTTGGGGAGGGTCTGAAACTGTTGTTCTCTCTGTTGCCAGGTCTGTTTGTGGAGGGTCTGAACCTGTAATTCTCTGTGTTGCCAGGTCTGTTTGGGGAGGGTCTGAACCTGTAGTTCTCTGTGTTGCCAGTTCTGTTTGGGGAGGGTCTGAACCTGTAGTTCTCTGTGTTGCCATGTCTGTTTGGGGAGGGTCTGAATCTGTACTTCTCTGTGTTGCCAGGTCTGTTTGGGGTGGGTCTGAACCTGAAGTTCTCTGTGTTGCCAGGTCTGTTTGGGGAGGGCCTGAACCTGTAGTTCTCTGTGATGCCAGGTCTGTTTGGGGAGGGTCTGGACCTGTAGTTCTCTGTGTTGCCTGGTCTGTTTGGGGAGGGTCTGAACCTGTAGTTCTCTGTGATGCCAGGTCTGTTTGGGGAGGGTCTGAACCTGTAGATCTCTGTGTTGCCTGGTCTGTTTGGGGAGGGTCTGGACCTGTAGTTCTCTGTGTTGCCTGGTCTGTTTGGGGAGGGTCTGAACCTGTAGTTCTCTGTGTTGCCAGGTCTGTTTGGGGAGGGTCTGAACCTATAGTTCTCTGTGTTGCCAGGTCTTTGGGGAAGGTCTGAACCTGTAGTTCTCTGTGTTGCCTGGTCTGTTTGGGGAGGGTCTGAACCTGTAGTTCTCTGTTTTGCCAGGTCTGTTTGGGGAGGGTCTGAACCTGTAGTTCTCTGTGTTGCCAGGTCTGTGTGGGGAGGGTCTGAACCTGTAGTTCTCTGTGATGCCAGGTCTGTGTGGGGAGGGTCTGAACCTATAGTTCTCTGTGTTGCAAGGTCTGTTTGGGGAGGGTCTAAACCTATAGTTCTCTGTGTTGCAAGGTCTGTTTGGGGAGGGTCTGAAACTGTTGTTCTCTCTGTTGCCAGGTCTGTTTGTGGAGGGTCTGAACCTGTAGTTCTCTGTGTTGCCAGGTCTGTTTGGGGAGGGTCTGAACCTGTAGTTCTCTGTGTTGCCTGGTCTGTTTGGGGAGGGTCTGAACCTGTAGTTCTCTGTGTTTCCCGGTCTGTTTGGGGAGGGTCTGAACCTGTAGTTCTCTGTGTTGCCAGGTCTGTATGGGGAGGGTCTGAACCTGTAGTTCTCTGTGTTGACTGGTCTGTTTGGGGAGGGTCTGAACCTGTAGTTCTCTGTGTTGCCTGGTCTGTTTGGGGAGGGTCTGAACCTGTAGTTCTCTGTGTTGCCAGGTCTGTGTGGGGAGGGTCTGAACCTGTAGTTCTCTGTGTTGCCAGGTCTGTTTGGGGAGTGTCTGAACCTGTAGTTCTCTGTGTTGCCAGGTCTGTTTGGGGAGGGTCTGAACCTGTAGTTCTCTGTGTTGTCAGGTCTGTTTGGGGAGGGTCTAAACCTGTAGTTCTCTGTGTTGCCAGGTCTGTTTGGGGAGGGTCTGAACCTGTAGTTCTCTGTGTTGCCTGGTCTGTTTGGAGAGGGTCTGAACCTGTAGCTCTCTGTGTTGTCTGGTCTGTTTGGGGAGGTTCTGAACCTGTAGATCTCTGTGTTGCCATGTCTGTTTGGGGAGGGTCTGAACCTGTAGTTCTCTGTGTTGACTGGTCTGTTTGGGGAGGGTCTGAACCTGTAGTTCTCTGTGTTGCCTGTTCTGTTTGGGGATGGTCTGAACCTATAGTTCTCTGTGTTGCCAGGTCTGTTTGGGGAGGGTCTGACCCTGTAGTTCTCTGTGTTGCCAGGTCTGTTTGGTGAGCGTCTGAACCTGTAGTTCTCTGTGTTGCCAGGTCTGTTTGGGGAGGGTCTGAACCTGTAGTTCTCTGTGTTGCCAGGTCTGTTTGGGGAGGGTCTGAACCTGTATTTCTCTGTGTTGCCTGGTCTGTTTGGGGAGGGTCTGAACCTGTAGTTCTCTGTGATGCCAGGTCTTTTTGGGGAGGGTCTGAACCTGTAGTTATCTGTGTTGCCAGGTCTGTTTGGGGAGGGTCTGAACCTGTAGTTCTCTGTGTTGCCTGGTCTGTTTGGGGAGGGTCTGAACCTATAGTTCTCCGTGTTGCCAGGTCTGTTTGGGGAGGGTCTGAACCTGTAGTTCTCTGTGTTGCCAGGTCGGTTTGGGGAGGGTCTGAACCTGTAGTTCTCTGTGTTGCCAGGTCTTTGGGGAGGGTCTGAACCTGTAGTTCTCTGTGTTGCCTGGTCTGTTTGGGGAGGGTCTGAACCTTTAGTTCTCTGTGTTGCCAGGTCTGTTTGGGGAGGGTCTGAACCTGTAGTTCTCTGTGTTGCCAGGTCTGTTTGGGGAGGGTCTGAAACTGTTGTTCTCTGTGTTGCCAGGTCTGTTTGGGGAGGGTCTGAACCTGTAGTTCTGTGTGTTGCCAGGTCTGTTTGGGGAGGGTCTGAACCTGTATTTCTCTGTGTTGCCTGGTCTGTTTGGGGATGGTCTGAACCTGTAGTTCTCTGTGATGCCAGGTCTGTTTGGGGAGGGTCTGAACCTGTAGTTCTCTGTGTTGCCAGGTCTGTTTTGAGGAGGGTCTGAACCTGTAGTTCTCTGTGTTGCCTGGTCTGTTTGGGGAGGGTCTGAACCTATAGTTCTCTGCGATGCCAGGTCTGTTTGGGGAGGGTCTGAACCTGTACTTCTCTGTGTTGCCAGGTCTGTTTGGGGAGGGTCTGAACCTGTAGTACTCTGTGTTGCCAGGTCTGTTTGCGTAGGGTCTGAACCTGTAGTTCTCTGTGTTGCCTGGTCTGTTTGGGGAGGGTCTGAACCTGTAGTTCTCTGTGTTGCCATGTCTGTTTGGGGAGAGTCTGAACCTGTAGTTCTCTGTGTTGCCAGGTCTGTTTGGGAGGGTCTGAACCTATAGTTCTCTGTGTTGCCTGGTCTGTTTGGGGAGGGTCTGAACCTGTAGTTCTCTGTGTTGACTGGTCTGTTTGGGGAGGGTCTGAACCTGTAGTTCTCTGTGTTGCCCTGTCTGTTTGGGGAGGGTCTGAATCTGTAGTTCTCTGTGTTGCCAGGTCTGTTTGGGGAGAGTCTGAACCTATAGTTCTCTGTGTTGCCAGGTCTGTTTGGGGAGGGTCGGCATCCTGCCTCTGGCCTCTCTCCTCCTGCAGCAATTTCAGGTAGTATAACTTTTCATTACATTTCGTTATAGTACAACGGTTTGATTTGTCTAATCTTAGCAATTTCTTCTTAGCTAGCTACATAGCCGTCTTTGTATCAAAGATAATTGCATAATTATCGTATTTCGTCGTCCTAACGTATCTGCCCAGCAGCTAGCTAACATCCACTGTCCACCAGCACTGTAGAAACTATTACACTCAACTGAACGACTCGATTAGCGTAGTGTCAGCTAGCTACATAGTTGTCTTCGCTGTCTTCGTATCCAAGATAATTGTGTAGTTTAGAGTGTGTAGACTTAGAGTGATTATCTTAATTTACCGAGGTTAGCTAGCCAGCTATTTGTCGTCCTTAACGCAGGAGATGCTGCTAGCTAGCTAGCCAACAGCTAGCCAACCTCTACCGAATTGAACTTCAACTACCCGGTCAACATTCCGCGTCGCTCCACAGGTAGTATCACATTTTCATTTCACTTCATTACAGTACAACGGTTTGATTTGTTTGATCGTAGCTAGCCAGCTACATAGCCGTCTTTGTATCTAAGACAATTGTGTAGTCTAGAGCGATTTTCTAGGTTAGCTGGCCAGCTATTGTCGTTCTTTTAACGTAGCTAGCCAGCTAGCCCCGAATAGCAGCACTGTAGTAACTATTACAGTACAACGGTTTGATTTGTTTGATCGTAGCTAGCTAGCTACATAGCCGTCTTTGTATCTAAGACAATTGTGTAGCCTAGAGCGATTTTCTAGGTTAGCTAGCCAGCTATTGTCGTTCTTTTAAGGTAACGTAACGCAATCAACCTGCTAGCTAGCCAGCTAGCCCCCGAATAGCAGCACTGTAGAAACTATTACACTCGATGGAACGACTTGATTAGTGTAGTGTCAACATCGCAGCCACTACCAGCTAGCCTACTCCAGCAGTACTGTATCATTTCAATCATTTTAGTCAATAAGATTCTTGCTACGTAAGCTTAACTATCTGAACATTCGAGACGTGTAGTCCACTTGTCATTCCAATCTCCTTTGCATTAGCGTAGCCTCTTCTGTAGCCTGTCAACTATGTGTCTATCTATCCCTGTTCTCTCCTCTCTGCACAGACCATACAAACGCTCCACACCGCGTGGCCGCGGCCACCCTAATCTGGTGGTCCCAGCGCGCACGACCCACGTGGAGTTCCTGGTCTCCGGTAGCCTCTGGAACTGCCGATCTGCGGCCAACAAGACAGAGTTCATCTCAGCCTATGCCTCCCTCCAGTCCCTCGACTTCCTGGCACTGACGGAAACATGGATCACCACAGATAACACTGCTACTCCTACTGCTCTCTCTTCGTCCGCCCACGTGTTCTCGCACACCCCGAGAGCTTCTGGTCAGCGGGGTGGTGGCACCGGGATCCTCATCTCTCCCAAGTGGTCATTCTCTCTCTCTCCCCTTACCCATCTATCTATCGCCTCCTTTGAATTCCATGCTGTCACAGTTACCAGCCCTTTCAAGCTTAACATCCTTATCATTTATCGCCCTCCAGGTTCCCTCGGAGAGTTCATCAATGAGCTTGATGCCTTGATAAGCTCCTTTCCTGAGGACGGCTCACCTCTCACAGTCCTGGGCGACTTTAACCTCCCCACGTCTACCTTTGACTCATTCCTCTCTGCCTCCTTCTTTCCACTCCTCTCCTCTTTTGACCTCACCCTCTCACCTTCCCCCTACTCACAAGGCAGGCAATACGCTCGACCTCATCTTTACTAGATGCTGCTCTTCCACTAACCTCATTGCAACTCCCCTCCAAGTCTCCGACCACTACCTTGTATCCTTTTCCCTCTCGCTCTCATCCAACACTTCCCACACTGCCCCTACTCGGATGGTATCGCGCCGTCCCAACCTTCGCTCTCTCTCCCCCGCTACTCTCTCCTCTTCCATCCTATCATCTCTTCCCTCTGCTCATACCTTCTCCAACCTTTCTCCTGATTCTGCCTCCTCAACCCTCCTCTCTTCCCTTTCTGCATCCTTTGACTCTCTATGTCCCCTATCCTCCAGGCCGGCTCGGTCCTCCCCTCCCGCTCCGTGGCTCGATGACTCATTGCGAGCTCACAGAACAGAGCTCCGGGCAGCTGAGCGGAAATGGAGGAAAACTCGCCTCCCTGCGGACCTGGCATCCTTTCACTCCCTCCTCTCTACATTTTCCTCCTCTGTCTCTGCTGCTAAAGCCACTTTCTACCACTCTAAATTCCAAGCATCTGCCTCTAACCCTTGCCACCTTCTCCTCCCTCCTGAATCCTCCTCCCCCCCCCCTCCTCGCTCTCTGCAGATGACTTCGTCAACCATTTTGAAAAGAAGGTCGACGACATCCGATCCTCGTTTGCTAAGTCAAACGACACCGCTGGTTCTGCTCACACTGCCCTACCCTGTGCTCTGACCTCTTTCTCCCCTCTCTCTCCAGATGAAATCTCGCTTCTTGTGAAGGCCGGCCGCCCAACAACCTGCCCGCTTGACCCTATCCCCTCCTCTCTTCTCCAGACCATTTCCGGAGACCTTCTCCCTTACCTCACCTCGCTCATCAACTCATCCCTGACCGCTGGCTACGTCCCTTCCGTCTTCAAGAGAGCGAGAGTTGCACCCCTTCTGAAAAAACCTACACTCGATCCCTCCGATGTCAACAACTACAGACCAGTATCCCTTCTTTCTTTTCTCTCCAAAACTCATGAACGTGCCGTCCTTGGCCAGCTCTCCCGCTATCTCTCTCAGAATGACCTTCTTGATCCAAATCAGTCAGGTTTCAAGACTAGTCATTCAACTGAGACTGCTCTTCTCTGTATCACGGAGGCGCTCCGCACTGCTAAAGCTAACTCTCTCTCCTCTGCTCTCATCCTTCTAGACCTATCGGCTGCCTTCGATACTGTGAACCATCAGATCCTCCTCTCCACCCTCTCCGAGTTGGGCATCTCCGGCGCGGCCCACGCTTGGATTGCGTCCTACCTGACAGGTCGCTCCTACCAGGTGGCGTGGCGAGAATCTGTCTCCTCGCCACGCGCTCTCACCACTGGTGTCCCCCAGGGCTCTGTTCTAGGCCCTCTCCTATTCTCGCTATACACCAAGTCACTTGGCTCTGTCATAACCTCACATGGTCTCTCCTATCATTGCTATGCAGACGACACACAATTAATCTTCTCCTTTCCCCCTTCTGATGACCAGGTGGCGAATCGCATCTCTGCATGTCTGGCAGACATATCAGTGTGGATGACAGATCACCACCTCAAGCTGAACCTCGGCAAGACGGAGCTGCTCTTCCTCCCGGGGAAGGACTGCCCGTTCCATGATCTCGCCATCACGGTTGACAACTCCCAGAGCGCTAAGAACCTTGGCGTGATCCTGGACAACACCCTGTCGTTCTCAACCAACATCATGGCGGTGGCCCGTTCCTGTAGGTTCATGCTCTACAACATCCGCAGAGTACGACCCTGCCTCACACAGGAAGCGGCGCAGGTCCTAATCCAGGCACTTGTCATCTCCCGTCTGGATTACTGCAACTCGCTGTTGGCTGGGCTCCCTGCCTGTGCCATTAAACCCCTACAACTCATCCAGAACGCCGCAGCCCGTCTGGTGTTCAACCTTCCCAAGTTCTCTCACGTCACCCCGCTCCTCCGCTCTCTCCACTGGCTTCCAGTTGAAGCTCGCATCCGCTACAAGACCATGGTGCTTGCCTACGGAGCTGTGAGGGGAACGGCACCGCAGTACCTCCAGGCTCTGATCAGGCCCTACACCCAAGCAAGGGCACTGCGTTCATCCACCTCTGGCCTGCTCGCCTCCCTACCACTGAGGAAGTACAGTTCCCGCTCAGCCCAGTCAAAACTGTTCGCTGCTCTGGCCCCCCAATGGTGGAACAAACTCCCTCACGACGCCAGGACAGCGGAGTCAATCACCACCTTCCGGAGACACCTGAAACCCCACCTCTTCAAGGAATACCTAGGATAGGATAAGTAATCCTTCTCACCACCCCCCCTTAATGATTTAGATGCACTATTGTAAAGTGGCTGTTCCACTGGATGTCAGAAGGTGAATTCACCAATTTGTAAGTCGCTCTGGATAAGAGCGTCTGCTAAATGACTTAAATGTAAATGTAAATGTTGCCTGGTCTGTTTGGGGAGGGTCTGAACCTGTAGTTCTCTGTGTTGCCAGGTCTGTTTGGGGAGGGTCTGAACCTGTAGTTCTGTGTTGACTGGTAGAGTGATACACACTGCCTACTGGTGAATCCAATACAATGTAACATAGCTTTATCAATGCAGTGCTGCAATACATCCTTATCAATACAGCCTTTTCAATACAGCAATACATCCTTATCAATACAGCCTTATCAATACAGCAATACATCCTTATCAATACAGCCTTATCAATACAGCAATACATCCTTATCAATACAGTGTTACAATACAGCCGTATCAATACTGCTTATCAATACATCCTTATCAATACAGCCTTATCAATACAGTGTTACAACACAGCCTTATCAATACAGCCTTATCAATACAGCCTTATCAATACAGCCTTATCAATATAGCAATACGGCCTTATCAATACAGCAATACATCCATATCAATACAGACTGATCAATACAGTGTTACAATACAGCAATACAGCCTTATCAATACAGCAATACAGCCTTATCAATACAGCAATACATCCTTATCAATACTGACTGATCAATACAGTGTTACAATACAGCAATACAGCCTCATTAATACAGTGCTACAATACAGCAATACATCCTTATCAATACATCCTTATCAATACAACAATACATCCTTATCAATACAGACTGATCAACACAGTGTTACAATACAGCAATATAGCCGTATCAATACAGCAATACATCCTTATCAATACTCACTGATCAATACAGTGTTACAATACAGCCTTATCAATACAGTGTTACAATGCAGCCTTATCAATACATCAATACATCCTTAACAATACAGCAATACAGCCTTATCAATACATCAATACAGCCTTATCAATACATCAATACATCCTTATCAATACAGACTGATCAATACAGTGTTAGAATGCATCAATACAGCCTCATCAATACAGTGCTACAATACAGCAATACATCCGTATCAATACATCCTTATCAATACAGCAATACATCATTATCAATACAGCAATACATCCTTATCAATACAGACTGATCAATACAGTGTTACAATACAGCAATACAGCCTTATCAATACAGTGCTACAATACAGCAATACAGCCTTATCAATACAGCAATACAGCCTAATCAATACTGACTGATCAATACAGTCTTACAATGCAGCCTTATCAATACATCAATACATCCTTAACAATACAGCAATACAGCCTTATCAATACATCAATACAGCCTTATCAATACATCAATACATCCTTATCAATACAGACTGATCAATACAGTGTTAGAATGCATCAATACAGCCTCATCAATACAGTGCTACAATACAGCAATACATCCGTATCAATACATCCTTATCAATACAGCAATACATCATTATCAATACAGCAATACATCCTTATCAATACAGACTGATCAATACAGTGTTACAATACAGCAATACAGCCTTATCAATACAGTGCTACAATACAGCAATACAGCCTTATCAATACAGCAATACAGCCTAATCAATACTGACTGATCAATACAGTCTTACAATGCAGCCTTATCAATACAGCCTTATCAATACAGTGTTACAATAGAGCCTTATCAATACAATGTTGAACTTGCGGCGCCGACAGAGATGGCCGCCTCGCTTCGCGTTCCTAGGAAACTATGCAGTTTTTAGTTTTTTTACGTGTTATTTCTTACATTAGTACCCCAGGTCATCTTAGGTTTCATTACATACAGTCGAGAAGAACTACTGAATATAAGATCAGCGCCAACTCACATCAGTACGACCAAGAATATGACTTTTGCGAAGCGGATCCTGTGTTCTGCTTTTCAACCAGGACAACGGAATGGATCCCAGCCGGCGACCCAAAAAAACGACTTCGTAAAAGAGGGAAACGAGGCGGTCTTCTGGTCACACTAAGTAGACGGGCACATCGTGCCCCACTTCCTAGCATTCTTCTCGCCAATGTCCAGTCTCTTGACAACAAGGTTGATGAAATCCGAGCAAGGGTAGCATTCCAGAGGGACATGAGAGACTGTAACGTTCTTTGCTTCACGGAAACATGGCTCACTGGAGAGAAGCTCTCGGTGGCGGTGCAGCCAGCGGGTTTCTCCACGCATCGCGCCGACAGAAACAAAAACCTTTCTGGCAAGAAGAGGGGCGGGTGCGTATGCCTTATGGCTAACGAGACGTGGTGTGATCAGAGAAACATACAGGAACTCAAATCCTTCTGTTCACCTGATTTAGAACTCCTCACAATCAAATGCAGACCGCATTATCTACCAAGAGAATTCTCTTTGATTATAATCACAGTCGTATATATTCCCCCCCAAGCAGACACATCGATGGCTCTGAACGAACTTTATTTGACTCTTTGCAAACTGGAATCCATACATCCTGAGGCTGCATTCATTGTAGCTGGAGATTTTAACAAGGCTAATCTGAAAACAAGACTCCCTAAAATGTATCAGCATATCGATTGCGCCACCAGGGCTGGCAAAACCTTGGATCACTGTTATTCTAACTTCCGCAACGCATATAAGGCCCTGCCCCGCCCCCCTTTCGGAAAAGCTGACCACGACTATATTTTGCTGATCCCTGCCTACAGACAGAAACTGAAACAAGAAGCTCCCACGCTGAGGTCTGTCCAACGCTGGTCCGACCAAGCTGATTCCACACTCCAAGACTGCTTCCATCACGTGGACTGGGACATGTTTCGTATTGCGTCAGGCAACAACATTGACGAATACGCTGATTCGGTGTACGAGTTCATTAGGAACGTGCGTTGAAGATGTCGTTCCCATAGCAACGATTAAAACATTCCCTAACCAGAAACCGTGGATTGATGGCAGCATTCGCGTGAAACTGAAAGCGCGAACCACTGCTTTTAATCAGGGCAAGGTGACTGGTAATATGACTGAATACAAACAGTGCAGCTATTCCCTCCGTAAGGCTATCAAACAAGCTAAGCGTCAGAATAGAGACAAAGTAGAATCTCAATTCAACGGCTCAGACACAAGAGGTATGTGACAGGGTCTACAGTCAATCACGGACTATAAGAATAAATCCAGCTCAGTCACGGACCAAGATGTCTTGCTCCCAGGCAGACTAAATAACTTTTTTGCCCGCTTTGAGGACAATACAGTGCCACTGACACGGCCTGCAACGGAAACATGTGTTCTCTCCTTCACTGCAGCCGAGGTGAGTAAAACATTTAAACGTGTTAACCCTCGCAAGGCTGCAGGCCCAGACGGCATCCCCAGCCGCGCCCTCAGAGCATGCGCAGACCAGCTGGCTGGTGTGTTTACGGACATATTCAATCAATCCCTATACCAGTCTGCTGTTCCCACATGCTTCAAGAGGGCCACCATTGTTCCTGTTCCCAAGAAAGCTAAGGTAACTGAGCTAAACGACTACCGCCCCGTAGCACTCACTTCCGTCATCATGAAGTGCTTTGAGAGACTAGTCAAGGACCATATCACCTCCACCCTACCTGACACCCTAGACCCACTCCAATTTGCTTACCGCCCAAATAGGTCCACAGACGACGTAATCTCAACCACACTGCACACTGCCCTAACCCATCTGGACAAGAGGAATACCTGTGTGAGAATGCTGTTCATCGACTACAGCTCGACATTTAACACCATAGTACCCTCCAAGCTCGTCATCAAGCTCGAAACCCTGGGTCTCGACCCCACCCTGTGCAACTGGGTACTGGACTTCCTGACGGGCCGCCCCCAGGTGGTGAGGGTAGGCAACAACATCTCCACCCCGCTGATCCTCAACACTGGGGCCCCACAAGGGTGCGTTCTGAGCCCTCTCCTGTACTCCCAGTTCACCCACGAGTTGAGTTGGAGGCGGCAACGCACGCCTCCAACTCAATCATCAAGTTTGCGGACGACTCAACAGTGGTAGGCTTGATTACCAACATCAACGAGACGGCCTACAGGGAGGAGGTGAGGGCCCTCGGAGTGTGGTGTCAGGTCAATAACCTCACACTCAACGTCAACAAAACTAAGGAGATGATTGTGGACTTCAGGAAACAGCAGAGGGAACACCCCCCTATCCACATCGATGGAACAGTAGTGGAGAGGGTAGTAAGTTTTAAGTTCCTCGGCATACACATCACAGACAAACTGAATTGGTCCACTCACACAGACAACATCGTGAAGAAGGCGCAGCAGCGCCTCTTCAACCTCAGGAGGCTGAAGAAATTCGGCTTGTCACCAAAAGCACTCACAAACTTCTACAGATGCAAATCGAGAGCATCCTGGCGGGCTGTATCACCGCCTGGTACGGCAACTGCTCCGCCCACAACCGTAAGGCTCTCCAGAGGGTAGTGAGGTCTGCACAACGTATCACCGGGGGCAAGCTACCTGCCCTCCAGGACACCTACACCACCTGATGTTAAAGGAAGGCCACAAAGATCATCAAGGACAACACCCACCCGAGCCACTGCCTGGTCACCCCGCTATCATCCAGAAGGCGAGGTCAGTACAGGGGCATCAAAGCTGGGACCGAGAGACTGAAAAACAGCTTCTATCTCAAGGCCATCAGACTGTTAAACAGCAACCACTAACATTGAGTGGCTGCTGCCAACACACTGACTCAACTCCAGCCACTTCAATAATGGGAATTGATGGGAAAGGATGTAAAATATATCACTAGCCACTTTAAACAATGCTACCTAATATAATGTTTACATACCCTACATTATTCATCTCATATGTATACGTATATACTGTACTCTATCATCTACTGCATCCTTATGTAATACATGTATCTCTAGCCACTTTAACTATGGCACTTTGTTTACATACTCATCTCATATGTATATACTGTACTCGATACCATCTACTGTATCTTGTCTATGCTGCTCTGCACCATCACTCATTCATATCTTTATGTACATATTCTTTATCCCCTTACACTGTGTATAAGAAATTAGTTTTGGAATTGTTAGTTAGATTACTTGTTGGTTATTACTGCATTGTCGGAACTGGAAGCACAAGCATTTCGCTACACTCGCATTAACATCTGCTATCCATGTGTATGTGACAAATAAAATTTGATTTGATACAGTGTTACAATACAGCAATACAGTCTCATTAATACAGTGTTACAATACAGAAACACAGTCTCATCAATACAGTGTTACAATACAGCAATACAGTCTCATCAATACAGTGTTACAATACAGCAATACAGTGTTGCAATACAGCAATACAGTCTCATCAATACAGTGTTACAATACAGCAATACATCCTTATCAATATAGCCTCATCAATACTGTGTTACAATATAGCCTTATCAGTACATTGTTACAATACAACAATACAACCTTATCAATATAGCCTCATCAATACAGTGTTACAATATAGCCTTATCAATACAGTGTTACAATACAGCAATACAGTATCATCAATACAGTGTTACAATACAGCAATACATCCTTATCAATATAGCCTCATCAATACAGTGTTACAATACAGTCTTATCAATACAGTGTTACAATACAACAATACAGCCTCATCAATACGGTGTTACAATACAGCAATACAGCCTCATCAATACAGTGTTACAATACAACAATACAGCCTCATCAATACAGTGTTACAATACAGCCTCATCAATACAGTGTTACAATACAGCCTCATCAATACAGTGTTACAATACAGCCTCATCAATACAGTGTTACAATACAGCAATACAGCCTCATCAATACAGTGTTACAATACAGCAATACAGTCTCATCAATACAGTGTTACAATACAGCAATACAGCCTCATCAATACAGTGTTACAATACAACAATACAGTCTCATCAATACAGTGGTACAATACAGCAATACAGCCTCATCAATACAGTGTTACAATACAACAATACAGCCTCATCAATACAGTGTTACAATACAGTCTCATCAATACAGTGTTACAATACAGCCTCATCAATACAGTGTTACAATACAGCCTCATCAATACAGTGTTACAATACAGCAATACAGCCTCATCAATACAGTGTTACAATACAACAATACAGCCTCATCAATACAGTGTTGCAATACAGCCTCATCAATACAGTGTTACAATACAGCAATACAGCCTCATCAATACAGTGTTACAATACAGCAATACAGCCTCATCAATACAGTGTTACAATACAGCAATACAGCCTCATCAATACAGCAATACAGCAATACAGCCTCATCAATACAGTGTTACAATACAGCAATACAGCCTCATCAATACAGTGTTACAATACAGCAATACAGCCTCATCAATACAGCAATACAGCCTCATCAATACAGTGTTACAATACAGATAACCGTGGACTTCAATAAAACAGCAGAGGGAGCATCTCCCCTATCCACATTGACAGGACAGCAGTGGAAAGTTAAGTTTTTCGGTGTACACATCACAAACAAACTGAAATGGCCCATCTACACAGACAGTATGGTGAAGAAGGCGCAACAGCGCATCTTTAACCTTCGGAGGCTGAAGAAATTTGGCTTGTCACCTAAAACCCTCACAAACTTTTACAGATGCACAATCGAGAGCATCCTGTCGGGCTGTATCACCGCCTGGTACGGCAACTGCACCGCCCACAACCGTAAGGATCTCCAGAAGGTGGTGAGGTCTGCACAATGCAACACTGGGTGCAAACTACCTGCCCTCCAGGACACCTACAGCACCCGATGTCACAGGAAGGCCAAAAAGATCATCAAGGACAACATCCACCTGATCCACTGCCTGTTCACCCCGTTTCCATCCAGAAGGCGAGGTCAGTACATTGCTGGGACAGAGAGACTGAAAAACAGCTTCTATCTCAAGGCCATCAGACTGTTAAACAGCCATCACTAACACAGAGAGGCTGCTGCCTACATAAAGACTCAAATCATTGGCTACTTAAATATATGGATCACTAGTCACTTTAAATAATGCGATTTTAATAATGTTTACATGTCTTGCATTACTCATCTCATATGTATATACTGTATTTTATACTATCTATTGCATCCTGCCTATGCTGCTCGATCATCACTCATCCATATTGTCATGTTGTGTTGCTACCATGCTGTGTTGTCATGTTACGTTCATCGTAAGGATGAGACCAAGGCGCAGCGTGATATGAATACATTCCTCTTTTAATGAAGTAATAACACAGAACAAACAAATGTGAAGCTATATAACACAAGTGCTGACAGGCAACTACACATAGACAATAACCCACAAGACACCCAAAGAATATGGCTGCCTAAATATGGTCCCCAATCAGAGACAACGATAAACAGCTGCCTCTGATTGGGAACCAATCAAGGCAACCATAGACATATTAACACCTAGATATACAAAAACCCCATGACATACAAAAAACCCTAGTGTTAGGAATTTTATGAATAATTTTTATTTTTATTTTATTTCACCTTTATTTAACCAGGTAGGCTAGTTGAGAACAAGTTCTCATTTGCAACTGCGACCTGGCCAAGATAAAGCATAGCAGTGTGAACAGACAACACAGAGTTACACATGGAGTAAACAATTAACAAGTCAATAACACAGTTGAAAAAAAAGGGGAGTCTATATACAATGTGTGCAAAAGGCATGAGGAGGTAGGCGAATAATTACAATATTGCAGATTAACACTGGAGTGATAAATGATCAGATGATCATGTACAGGTAGAGATATTGGTTTGCAAAAGAGCAGAAAAGTAAATAAATAAAAACTGTGGGGATGAGGTAGGTGAAAATGGGTGGGCTATTTACCAATAGATTATGTACAGCTGCAGCGATCGGTTAGCTGCTCAGATAGCTGATGTTTGAAGTTGGTGAGGGAGATAAAAGTCTCCAACAATGACTAAACAATATCTACATTTTAAATAGAACTATAACTAATGAAACTTATACTCTGTTTTATTATATCTGATTAATAATATTAATTCATAAGGAAGGGATTGTGGAGCATGAAACAGGGGGTAATTAAATAAAATAAATACCATTCCAGCCAGGTTGGAGAAGACTGGAATTGTGGGTTTTTAAGTAAGCAAAAAGGGTCTTTAACCTATGGTTGAACCGACTCAACTTAGCTCCGGATATTTAGATAGGCAGAGAGTATTTTCCTGGGTTTTCCATTATCTGGAACTGTCTTCTAAATAGTGATGGATGAAGGTGAAGATTCCAGAAGTTAATCTAGATAAGTGTGTGTCTGGAGTGAGCGAGCGAGGGGGTTGGATTAAACTTTTGAACCTGTTCTCTCCTTGTTGATAGGAGGAAGAACATTTTATAACCTATGATGTCATTGTCAGGACCCGGTTACGAACCTGGGTCTCCGGAGTGAGAAACAGTCACTTAACCAACTGAGCCACGAATAGTCAGCAGAACCCAGAAGATGAGGCAGACACAGCAGTACTTAAGACGGTGTATTTAATAAAGTAAAAAAGGAGAAGTCCTTCAATACAAAATGGCAAATCCAAAAGGTGGTAGGTATAGCACAAAAAAGCCTCAAGAGATACTCAAAAACAAAAACAGAATTCCACAAGAGCATCCACCGGAAACGACAAGAATACACAGAACACTAGGGCTGGGTGCTAACATACAAACACAGAGCACAGAACTGAGGGAAACTAAGGGTTTAAATACAATCAGGGGAAACGAGGCACAGGTGCAAATAATAATGGGGAACAAGGGAAAAAACATAAGGTCAAAAAGCACAATGGGGGCATCTAGTGACCAAAACCCAGAACAACCCTGGCCAAATCCTGACAGTCATATTTTGTATATAAACTGTTGTTCATGGTTACATGGGAGTGCGCTCTGAGAATAAATACTATCATCTAATTTTGATAAGGCTGGTCTCTGTCTATTTTATGCAAATAAGAATCTTACAAATTCTCATAAAATAGACTAAGTGAATTCAATTAATGAAAACATATTGGAATTATGAAATTACATTAACACCTAGACAATACAAAAACTACACATACCACCCTCGTCACACTCTGACCTAACCAAAATAATAAATCAAATGTGTTGCTGCCTTACTATGTGTTACGGTTTTCTTCTTCTTTCTTCTCCTCCTCTGACGAAGAGGTGTAGCAAGGATCGGACCAAAATGCAGCGTGGTAATTTTGATACATGTTTAATAAAGAAAGAACACGAACAATACAAAACAAGAAATGTGACGCGAAAACCTAAACAGCCATTTTTTTAAAATAAAAATTATTTATTATCTTCAATACCATTCATTCTTTACAACTCATAATTTTCATACATACTCAAATAATGGTATTTTAATTAAACTAATTTAACTAAACATAAACCCCAAACAAAACCTCAGGGGAGCATCTTCCCTCCCAGTCACCCTACAAAATACCTTTCCCTATCTCCCCATCCCTAATCTATCCCCTTACAAATCTAAATGACACCCAGCCCTAAACCCCCCTTCCACCTCTCCCGAGCAGCATGCTGCCCCCACTTCCTCTCCTCCCTCTTCATCCTCCCCCTCAAATCTCCTTCCACCCTCCTCACTATCCCTTCCACCCCCCAATCTCTCCCTGTCTTCACCATGTTCTGCCTGGCTTCCCACAGCCCCCGTTTAAAGAGACTCATGAGAAGCCAGAGCAGAAACCTGTCCCTATCCGTCCCTCTCGCTCTTCCTACACCTTTCTCTAACCTGGCCCATGTCAATACAAAATCCCCCCTTACCAAACCTAACAACACCCGTGCCCTAGCCCATACTACTCCGGCAAAGGCACAGTCCCAAAAGACATGGCGCACAGTCTCCTCCCTGCCACAAGAGGATCTTGGACAGGTGTGGGATTGCACCAAACTATACTGGTGATGGAACGTACCGGCAAGCACTTATGGAGGCTCAACCAATTCAGGTCCTTGAGCCTGTTGTCCAGACCCCGTGCCTGCACTCCCTCCCAGACCACTTCCGAGATGCCCACTACAGGCGCCGGACTCCCTGCCTTTCTGACCTCCTTGTACAGGTGCCTGTGATCTAAACCTACTAGGGCAACTTCAACCTCAGGGTGCGCACGCAGCCACTTGGCCGCATGACCAAAGTGCCACGGCAGCTGTTCCGCCCGAGGACCCGTGTTAGACCACACCATTACGCTTCTCGCCTGATACGAGAAGAACACCCGCAGGAGGTAACCGGACGGGTGTATCACTGGATGAGCAAGCTCCGTTAACAAGAAAGAAAAAAAAAATGTGTCCAGCTTGAGGGGGAAATGTGGTACCCCCCTACCTCCCTCCCCGATGGGACAGATCATGCGTGCCCTGGTGACCCACTCGCACCTGCCACTCCACATGAACTGAAACACAAGCCTCACTAGAGACCTCCTCAGACAAGCCGGCAATGGGTAGATGTACGCCAAATACAAAAGAGACGGCAACACATCCACCTTTAGGACCAGGACTTTGCCCACAAAAGACAAATACCTAGCCTTCCACATTGCTAGCTTCCTCTGTACCACTGCGATACGCATGTTCCAGTTTAGCGTCGCTGAGCCGGAGGTCTCAAAATGGACCCCGAGAATCCTCAGGGCCCCCTCGCAGAGAGATAACCCCCCAGACACATCCGTTCTACCGCGCCATCTTCCAAAAAACTTGACGGAAGACTTTGCATGGTTCAGAACTGCTCCCGACGCTCGAGTGAAATCCCAAACATGGCAAGGGACCTTGTCAGGCACGAGTCCTTGCACAGCAGCAAGGAAGTGTCGTCGGCGTACTGCGTCATCTTAACTTGCAGCCCACCACTTCCAGGGATCAACAAGCCTTCCACCCCTGTGTCTGCCCTAATGGCAGCCCCCAGAGGCTCCATGTACAGAACGAAGAGGAGAGCCGAGAGTGGGCACCCCTGCCTGACCCCAGACGAGAGGTCAAAAACGTCACCCAAGTGACTATTTACACTAACTCGGCACCCCGCTCCGACATATAATGTACGAATCCATCCTATGAACTTCTCCCCAAATCCTAATCGACCTAACACCCTGAATAAAAAGGATCTATTCACGCGATCAAAGGCTTTCGCCTGATCTAGCGCTGCTACCATTTAAGGCCGTCCTCCATCTTCAACCCAAGCGATGGAGTCCCTGATTAACTGTAGGTTCCATCTAATAGAGCGGCCCTCTACCCCGCACGTCTGATCCTCATGGACGACGTAGGGAAGGGCTGTGCGCAACCGGTCTGCTAAAACCTTTGCAAGTAGCTTGTAATCTACACACAGCATGGTCAACGGCCGCCAGTTGCCAAGGTCAGTTACTTCCCCCTTCTTATATAAAAGTGACAGCACACCAACAGCCATTGATCCCCCCGGGACCCCCGTCTCAAGGATGGCCTTCAAGACTTCGAGGACCACTGGTCCAAGTATACCCCAAAACTTGAGATAAAACTCAGCCGGCAGCCCATCCATCCCAGGCACCTTCCCTTTTCCCATCCTCCTAAGAGCGCTCTCAACCTCTTCTAGTGAAATCTGGGCCTCCATCACTTCTCTAATGTCCTCCGGCAACCGCCTGGACAAGTGTTCTAAAAACACATTTCCCTGCTCTACATCTATTTCCCTTTCCTTAAATAAACCTTGGAAATGATCAGTTGTCACCCTGACCATATCCTCTGATTCTCTTACTATACTACCATTTTCTTCCCTAACACCATGCATTACCTTCCTACTCTGTCTGGCCCTAACCGACTTAAAGAACATAGCAGAACAAGTCTCATTATGTTCTAGAAAGCCGCTATGCGCACGCTCCAGGAAAACTCGAGCCTTCCGCTCCTGCAACTCCCTGAGCTGCGCCTTTAGGGTTGCGGATCTCTCCCAGTCAAACGACCCGCCGAGGTTGCCTGCCTCGTATTCGAGTTCAATTAACCTTTGAATAAGATCCACCTCCCTCCTCTCCTCCCTTTTTTTCCTCTTGCAATACCCTATTATAAAAGCCCTAATCCTCACCTTAACTAATTCCCACCACTCTAACACCCTCTCGCACATGGACCGGAGGCCTTCAAGCCTCCAAAAGAAACCATAAAACCCGTCAACAAAAGCCTGCTCCTCCAGCACATCCCGATCTAACTTCCAGTACCCCCTACCAAAGAGGCAGACTGGTGACCCCACCTGCAGGAGCACCCCGTCGTGATCCGAAAAGAAAACAGGCAACAGCCGCCCAGACAACTTACCCAAAGACCCGGGTACAAAAATATAGCGGAGCCTCCGCTCAACCCCCCTGGAGTTGCGCCATGTAGGACCGGCCATTTTCGGAGTAGTGTGCAGACCACCATCTCCCAGACCATGGCAAGCCATTAACCCAGCAATGGCGCCTGCACTGCTGTCCCCCCTATTCCTAAATCTGTATTAAAATCCACCCTATCACTAATTTCCTATTTGTGACACACAGGGGCGTCAGACAGTCCACCATCTCCCTCCTGTCTGCCACCACCTGTGGCCCATACACCACCACTAATCTAAATTTACAATCCCTTATCGTGACATCCACCCCTATAACCCTCCCCTGCATTACCACAAAATAATCCTCCACTTTTACCTCCCTGTGCCCACACAAAATCCCTACCCCAGATGAGTGCACCCCCCCCCAATACCCCAAACCGACTACCCCTTGTCCCACTCCCTCTTAAACCTACTAACATCCCCTCCATCCCTCAGGTGAACCTCCTGTAAAAAACAAAAATCAAACCCCACACCCTCCAAATAACTAAAAACCGCCCTCCTCTTAACAAAATCCCTTAAACCCCTTACATTTAAACTAACAAAGGTAAAATTAGACCCCATGAAAGAATAAAATAAAAACATGTAATACACTCAAATTCTAAACCCAGACAGAAAAAAAACAAAAACAGGAGGCTCACCCGATGCTCCCCTGCTCCATATCTACTGGTGAGAACACCATCCGTACTCCTGAAATCCCCCCCTCTTCCTCCATCTCACCAACCCAGGATGCAGGAATAGTGTTTGGCTCCGGGGTGCCCTGCACCCTGGGTCTACCCCCACAATCCTCCCCCTCCCCAGTGCTGCAGCTGGATTGGAAAAAAATCGGGGAGGCTGAGTCCCCAAACAAAAAACTCCCCACCTCCTCCTGTACCCGGTCCTGAGTCTTGTTAGGTGTGTCCCCACCCAACAGAAGTTGAGGGCCTGGGGAAACCAGCAGCAACCCAGAAGTTTCTCCCACCCCCATCACTCTCTTGGCCATCCCCTCTCTCTCACTGTCGGCCAATCGCACCCTCCTCTTCATTCTCTTCTTTGGTGATGGCGGCAGTGGAGAGATACCACCCTCCCCCCCTGCCAGCTCCTCCACCATACCCCTCATCTCTTCCACCAGGGCACTTTCCCCCCAGTCCACTTGCTCTTCCACCGTCTCCTTCTCCAACACTCCTCCCTCGCTTTCTTCTCTCTCATGCTCCTCCACTCGGTTGCCTTCTTCCGCCACTTTTCCTGTTTCTCCTACTCCCGTGCCTTCCGTTTCCTTCTCTCTTCCATCTGCCGCTTCTTGCTCCTCCTCCTTCCTTGCGGCCTTCCCCTCTGGACCTGTACTCTGGTCATGAGGCGTGCTTCCTTCCCCTCCTCTTCTTCCCCCATCCCCCGCTCCTGCCCCCCCACCAGCCGCAGATGCACATGACCTCTGACGAGCCGGGCACCCCCGCCACAGGTGTGCTGACGAGCCACACCCGTGGCACGCCTTAGGCTTGTCACAATCCCTTGCCTCGTGTTCCTCAGATCCACAAAATCTGCATTTTCTCGAGCTGCAGGAGGCGAAAATGTGGCCGTAGGCCATACGGCGCCTGAAAAATGGGGGCTGACGTGCATAAAACAATGTCCCCCTGTCAGCCCCAATGGAGAACATAGCAGGAGGATGGAGGTAGCCACCATGTCCCTTTGGATCCTCCCTGAGGAGGGCCTGGAAGCCTCTCCTCCCCATTCCAAAACCCAAGGGAGTCTTTGAGGTGCCTTGCTGAGGAGACGTTATCCATGTATCTCCCCAAAAAGGCCCTCACCTCTTCGTCCTTAACGTATGGGTTGTAAATGTTGACAGTTACAACCCTAAAGTTGTTCTTCGCCAGGCTTGTTATTTCATAGTGGCACATCGGCCTCTCACCTCCCACTGCTCTTGCCCTTCTCAGGATATCATCGTGTTTCTCCTCTGTATATAGTGCCACGTCGTATGCTCCCTCCAACGAGTTGCCTTGGAAACAAAACACGTCCTTCACCGTCAGCTTTAAAATCCCCATCAATATTATCCTTCCAAAAGTTTCCCGTCCTAAAGGCTCCAACTCCTTTTCCTTCCAAGCAAAACGAATCGTGTTGGCCAGCCCAATCCCAGGGACCGACCGTGTTGATGTATTTTGCACCATCTCCGCAAGGAGAATGGCTCACCCGGCTCACAAAATACTAAGACCAGGGCACTATGTTGTTGTCTTAGGTTTCTCTTTATGCAGTGTTGTGTTGTCCTTCTTGTCGTGATGTGTGTTTTGTACTATAATTACATATTTTTTATTATTTGATTTTTAATCCCAGGTCCCCGCAGGAGGCCTTTTGCCTTTTGGTAGGCTGTCATTGTAGATGAGAATTTGTTCTGAACTGACTTGCCTAGTTAAAGGCAAGGTTAAATAAAATTGTTATAAAAATATATTTATCCATATATTTATATTTACATATTCTTATTCCATCCCTTTAGATTTGTGTGTATTTGGTAGTTGTTGTGGAATTGTTCGATTACTTGTTAGATATTACTGCACTGTCGGAACTAGAAGCACAAGAAGTGCACAACACTCACATTGAAATCTGCTAACCATGTGCATGTGACAAATAACATTTTATTTGATTTGAGATATGGCTATTATATTGTGATCACCACATTATATGGCCAACCGGGCTCTCCTCCTGGTACGACGACAGAGGCGGACAAAAAACATCTGGGTAGAAGGTATGCCGACCTTGTCTTTCTGCTCAGGGAAGAGCAGGGGCTGATACCCCAGGGAACACTCAAAGGGAGATAGGCCCGTGGCAGAGCAGGGAGGGTGTTGCGGGCATATTCGACCTAAACAAGCTGCTGTCTTCAGGTGGTGGGGTTGTCGGAGACCAGGCAGCGCGGTCTCGAGGTCCTGGTTGGTTCGCTCTGACTGGCCGTTGGACTGGGAGTGGAACCCGAAGGGCAGTCTAGCCGACATCCCAATGAAAGTGCAGAATGGCTTCCAGAACTGGGACGAGAACTGAGTACCCCAGTCGGAGACCATGTCCACATGCAGTCCATGGGCCCGGAAGATGTGTTGCACCATGAGCTGGGCCGTCTCTTTGGCAGAGGGTAGTTTGGGGGAGAGGAAGGAAGTGGGCGGCTTTGGAAAATCAATCCACCACGCTCAGGATGGTGGCCTTCCCCTCAGATGGGGGAAGACCCGTGACAAAGTCCAGGGAGAGGTGAGACCAGGGACGGTGGGGGACAGGCAGAGGTTGGAGGAGACCAGCCGGAGCTTGCCGAGGAGTCTTGTTCTGTGCACACACAGCGCAAGTTGCGACAAATGCGGACAATGGAGCAGACGGTGTCAGGAACGGACATCCAGTTATTAGGCCCCCTCGGGGTTCGGCTGGGAATGCTGTGCCTCAAGCATCTGCTTCCCTATTCCCCAGCTGAGTGCTGTCACCAGACATGAAGTGGGAAGGCACGAGGGCCGCAGAGATTAGTTGGTTAGGCTGGTGGTTAGGCTGAAGGCTGGGAAGTGTAGTCAACAGGCTGGTGGTAATCCTGAAGGCTGGGAAGTGTAGTCAACAGGCTGGTGGTTAGTCTGAAGGCTGGGAAGTGTAGTCAACAGGCTGGTGGTAATCCTGAAGGATGGGAAGTATAGTCAACAGGCTGGTGGTAATCCTGAAGGCTGGAAAGTGTAGTCAACAGGCTGATGGTTAGTCTGAAGGCTGGGAAGTGTAGTCAACAGGCTGGTGGTTATACTGAAGGCTGGAAAGTGTAGTCAACAGGCTGGTCGTAATCCTGAAGGCTGGGAAGTGTAGTCAACAGGCTGGTGGTAAGGCTGAAGGCTGGGAAGTGTAGTCAACAGGCTGGTGGTAATCCTGAAGGCTGGGAAGTGTAGTCAACAGGCTGGTGGCTATCCTGAAGGCTGGGAATTGTAGTCAACAGGCTTGTGGTTAGGCTGAAGGCTGGGAAGTATAGTCAACAGGCTGGTGGTAATCCTGAAGGCTGGGAAGTGTAGTCAACAGGCTGGTGGTTATACTGAAGGCTGGGAAGTGTAGTCAACAGGCTGGTGGTTATACTGAAGGCTGGAAAGTGTAGTCAAAAGGCTGGTGGTTATACTGAAGGCTGGAAAGTGTAGTCAACAGGCTGGTGGTAATCCTGAAGGCTGGAAAGTGTAGTCAACAGGCTGGTGGCTATCCTGAAGGCTGGGAAGTGTAGTCAACAGGCTTGTGGTTAGGCTGAAGGCTGGGAAGTATAGTCAACAGGCTGGTGGTAATCCTGAAGGCTGGGAAGTGTAGTCAACAGGCTGGTGGTTATACTGAAGTGGTGGTTATACTGAAGGCTGGGAACTGTAGTCAACAGGCTGGTGGTTATACTGAAGGCTGAAAAGTGTAGTCAACAGGCTGGTCGTAATCCTGAAGGCTGGGAAGTGTAGTCAACAGGCTGGTGGTTATACTGAAGGCTGGAAAGTGTAGTCAACAGGCTGGTCGTAATCCTGAAGGCTGGGAAGTGTAGTCAACAGGCTGGTGGTAAGGCTGAAGGCTGGGAAGTGTAGTCAACAGGCTGGTGGTCATCCTGAAGGCTGGGAAGTGTAGTCAACAGGCTGGTGGCTATCCTGAAGGCTGGGAAGTGTAGTCAACATGCTTGTGGTTAGGCTGAAGGCTGGGAAGTATAGTCAACAGGCTGGTGGTAATCCAGAAGGCTGGGAAGTGTAGTAAACAGGCTGGTGGTTTGGCTGAAGGCTGGGAACTGTAGTCAACAGGCTGGTGGCTTTCCTGAAGGCTGGGAAGTGTATTCAACAGGCTGGTGGTTAGTCTGAAGGCAGGGAAGTGTAGTCAACAGGCTGGTGGTAATCCTGAAGGCTGTAAAGTGTAGTCAACAGGCTGGTGGTTAGTCTGAAGGCAGGAAAGTGTAGTCAACAGGCTGGTGGTTAGTCTGAAGGCTGGGAAGTGTAGTCAACAGGCTGGTGGCTTTCCTGAGGGCTGGGATGTTTAGTCAACAGGCTGGTGGTTAGTATGAAGGCAGGGAAGTGTACTCAACAGGCTGGTGGCTATCCTGAAGGCTGGGAAGTGTAGTCAACAGGCTGATGGTTAGGATGAAGGCTGGGAAGTGTAGTCAACATGCTGGTGGTAATCCTGAAGGCTGGGAAGTGTAGTCAACAGGCTGGTGGTTAGGCTGAAGGCTGGAAAGTGTAGTCAACAGGCTGGTCGTAATCCTGAAGGCTGGGAAGTGTAGTCAGCAGGCTTGTGGTTAGGCTGAAAGCTGGGAAGTGTAGTCAACAGGCTGGTGGTAATCCTGAAGGCTGGGAAGTGTAGTCAACAGGCTAGTGGTTAGTCTGAAGGCTGGGAAGTGTAGTCAACAGGCTGGTGGCTTTCCTGAAGGCTGGGAAGTGTAGTCAACAGGCTGGTGGGTAGGCTGAAGGCTGGGAAGTGTAGTCAACAGGCTGGTGGTAATCCTGAAGGCTGGGAAGTGTAGTCAACAGGCTGGTGGCTATTCTGAAGGCTGGGACGTGTAGTCAACAGGCTGGTGGTAATCCTGAAGGCTGGAAAGTGAGGTCAACAGGCTAGTGGTTTATCTGAAGGCTGGGAAGTGTAGTCAACGGGCTGGTGGCTTTCCTGAAGGCTGGGAAGTGTAGTCAGCAGGCTGGTGGTAATCCTGAAGGCTGGGAAGTGTAGTCAACAGGCTAGTGGTTAGCCTGAAGGCTGGGAAGTGTAGTCAACAGGCTGGTGGCTTTCCTGAAGGCTGGGAAGTGTAGTCAACAGGCTGGTGGTTAGGCTGAAGGCTGGGAAGTGTAGTCAACAGGCTGGTGGTAATCCTGAAGGCTGGGGAGTGTAGTCATCAGGCTGGTGGCTTTCCTGAAGGCTGGGAAGTGTAGTCAACAGGCTGGTGGTAATCCAGAAGGCTGGGAAGTGTAGTCAATAGTCTGATGGTTAGGATGAAGGCTGGGAAGTGTAGTCAACAGGCTGGTGGTAATCCTGAAGGCTGGGAAGTGTAGTCAACAGGCTGGTGGTTAGGCTGAAGGCTGGAAAGTGTAGTCAACAGGCTGGTGGTAATCCTGAAGCCTGGGAAGTGTAGTCAACTGGCTGGTGGTAATCCTGAAGGCTGGGAAGTGTAGTCAACAGGCTGGTGGTTAGTCTGAAGGCTGGGAAGTGTATTCAACAGGCTGGTGGTAATCCTGAAGGCTGGGAAGTGTAGTCAACAGGCTGGTGGTTAGTCTGAAGGCTGGGAAGTGTAGTCAACAGGCTGGTGGTTAGGCTGAAAGCTGGGAAGTATAGTCAACAGGCTAGTGGTAATCCTGAAGGCTGGGAAGTGTAGTCAACAGGCTGGTGGTTAGTCTGAAGGCTGAGTAGTGTAGTCAACAGGCTGGTGGTAATCCTGAAGGCTGGGAAGTGTAGTCAGCAGGCTGGTGGTTAGGCTGAAAGCTGGGAAGTGTAGTCAACAGGCTGGTGGTAATCCTGAAGGCTGGGAAGTGTAGTCAACTGGCTGGTGGTAATCCTGAAGGCTGGGAAGTGTAGTCAACAGGCTGGTGGTTAGTCTGAAGGCTGGGAAGTGTATTCAACAGGCTGGTGGTTATACTGAAGGCTGGAAAGTGTAGTCAACAGGCTGGTCGTAATCCTGAAGGCTGGGAAGTGTAGTCAACAGGCTGGTGGTAAGGCTGAAGGCTGGGAAGTGTAGTCAACAGGCTGGTGGTAATCCTGAAGGCTGGGAAGTGTAGTCAACAGGCTGGTGGCTATCCTGAAGGCAGGGAAGTGTAGTCAACAGGCTTGTGGTTAGGCTGAAGGATGGGAAGTATAGTCAACAGGCTGGTGGTAATCCTGAAGGCTGGGAAGTGTAGTCAACAGGCTGGTGGTTATACTGAAGGCTGGGAAGTGTAGTCAACAGGCTGGTGGTTATACTGAAGGCTGGAAAGTTTAGTCAACAGGCTGGTTGTAATCCTGAAGGCTGGGAAGTGTAGTCAACAGGCTGGTGGTTATACTGAAGGCTGGAAAGTGTAGTCAACAGGCTGGTCGTAATCCTGAAGGCTGGGAAGTGTAGTCAACAGGCTGGTGGTAAGGCTGAAGGCTGGGAAGTGTAGTCAACAGGCTGGTGGTAATCCTGAAGGCTGGGAAGTGTAGTCAACAGGCTGGTGGTTATACTGAAGGCTGGGAAGTGTAGTCAACAGGCTGGTTGTAATCCTGAAGGCTGGGAAGTGTAGTCAACAGGCTGGTGGTAAGGCTGAAGGCTGGGAAGTGTAGTCAATAGGCTGGTGGTAATCCTGAAGGCTGGGAAGTGTAGTCAACAGGCTGGTGGCTATCCTGAAGGCTGGGAAGTGTAGTCAACAGGCTTGTGGTTAGGCTGAAGGCTGGGAAGTACAGTCAACAGGCTGGTGGTAATCCTGAAGGCTGGGAAGTGTAGTCAACAGGCTGGTGGTTATACTGAAGGCTGGGAACTGTAGTCAACAGGCTGGTGGTTATACTGAAGGCTGGAAAGTGTAGTCAACAGGCTGGTCGTAATCCTGAAGGCTGGGAAGTGTAGTCAACAGGCTGGTGTTTATACTGAAGCCTGGAAAGTGTAGTCAACAGGCTGGTCGTAATCCTGAAGGCTGGGAAGTGTAGTCAACAGGCTTGTGGTAAGGCTGAAGGCTGGGAAGTGTTGTCAACAGGCTGGTGGTAATCCTGAAGGCTGGGAAGTGTAGTCAACAGGCTGGTGGCTATCCTGAAGGCTGGGAAGTGTAGTCAACAGGCTTGTGGTTAGGCTGAAGGCTGGGAAGTATAGTCAACAGGCTGGTGGTAATCCTGAAGGCTGGGAAGTGTAGTAAACAGACTGGTGGTTAGGCTGAAGGCTGGGAACTGTAGTCAACAGGCTGGTGGCTTTCCTGAAGGCTGGGAAGTGTAGTCAACAGGCTGGTGGTTAGTCTGAAGGCAGGGAAGTGTAGTCAACAGGCTGGTGGTCAGGCTGAAGGCTGGGAAGTGTAGTCAACTGGCTGGTGGTAATCCTGAAGGCTGTAAAGTGTAGTCAACAGGCTGGTGGTTAGTCTGAATCCAGGAAAGTGTAGTCAACAGGCTGGTGGTTAGTCTGAAGGCTGGGAAGTGTAGTCATCAGGCTGGTGGCTTTCCTGAGGGCTGGGATGTTTAGTCAACAGGCTGGTGGTTAGTATGAAGGCAGGGAAGTGTACTCAACAGGCTGGTGGCTATCCTGAAGGCTGGGAAGTGTAGTCAGCAGGCTTGTGGTTAGGCTGAAAGCTGGGCAGTGTAGTCAACAGGCTGGTGGTAATCCTGAAGGCTGGGAGGTGTAGTCAACTGGCTGGTGGTAATCCTGAAGGCTGGGAAGTGTAGTCAACAGGCTGGTGGTTAGTCTGAAGGCTGGGAAGTGTAGTCAACAGGCTGGTGGTTAGGCTGAAAGCTGGGAAGTATAGTCAACAGGCTAGTGGTAATCCTGAAGGCTGGGAAGTGTAGTCAACAGGCTGGTGGTTAGTCTGAAGGCTGAGAAGTGTAGTCAACAGGCTGGTGGTTAGTCTGAAGGCTGGGAAGTGTAGTCAACAGGCTGGTGGTTATACTGAAGGCTGGAAAGTGTAGTCAACAGGCTGGTTGTAATCCTGAAGGCTGGGAAGTGTAGTCAACAGGCTGGTGGTTATCCTGAAGGCTGAGAAGTGTAGTCAACAGGCTGGTGGTTAGTCTGAAGGCTGGGAAGTGTAGTCAACAGGCTGGTGGTTATACTGAAGGCTGGAAAGTGTAGTCAACAGGCTGGTTGTAATCCTGAAGGCTGGGAAGTGTAGTCAACAGGCTGGTGGTTATCCTGAAGGCTGGGAAGTGTAGTCAACAGGCTGGTGGTTAGTCTGAAGGCTGGGAAGTGTATTCAACAGGCTGGTGGTTATACTGAAGGCTGGAAAGTGTAGTCAACAGGCTGGTCGTAATCCTGAAGGCTGGGAAGTGTAGTCAACAGGCTGGTGGTAAGGCTGAAGGCTGGGAAGTGTAGTCAACAGGCTGGTGGTAATCCTGAAGGCTGGGAAGTGTAGTCAACAGGCTGGTGGCTATCCTGAAGGCTGGGAAGTGTAGTCAACAGGCTTGTGGTTAGGCTGAAGGCTGGGAAGTATAGTCAACAGGCTGGTGGTAATCCTGAAGGCTGGGAAGTGTAGTCAACAGGCTGGTGGTTATACTGAAGGCTGGGAAGTGTAGTCAACAGGCTGGTGGTTATACTGAAGGCTGGAAAGTGTAGTCAACAGGCTGGTTGTTATCCTGAAGGCTGGGAAGTGTAGTCAACAGGCTGGTGGTTATACTGAAGGCTGGAAAGTGTAGTCAACAGGCTGGTCGTAATCCTGAAGGCTGGGAAGTGTAGTCAACAGGCTGGTGGTAAGGCTGAAGGCTGGGAAGTGTAGTCAATAGGCTGGTGGTAATCCTGAAGGCTGGGAAGTGTAGTCAACAGGCTTGTGGTTAGGCTGAAGGCTGGGAAGTACAGTCAACAGGCTGGTGGTAATCCTGAAGGCTGGGAAGTGTAGTCAACAGGCTGGTGGCTATCCTGAAGGCTGGGAAGTGTAGTCAGCAGGCTTGTGGTTAGGCTGAAAGCTGGGCAGTGTAGTCAACAGGCTGGTGGTAATCCTGAAGGCTGGGAGGTGTAGTCAACTGGCTGGTGGTAATCCTGAAGGCTGGGAAGTGTAGTCAACAGGCTGGTGGTTAGTCTGAAGGCTGGGAAGTGTAGTCAACAGGCTGGTGGTTAGGCTGAAAGCTGGGAAGTATAGTCAACAGGCTAGTGGTAATCCTGAAGGCTGGGAAGTGTAGTCAACAGGCTGGTGGTTAGTCTGAAGGCTGAGAAGTGTAGTCAACAGGCTGGTGGTTAGTCTGAAGGCTGGGAAGTGTAGTCAACAGGCTGGTGGTTATACTGAAGGCTGGAAAGTGTAGTCAACAGGCTGGTTGTAATCCTGAAGGCTGGGAAGTGTAGTCAACAGGCTGGTGGTTATCCTGAAGGCTGAGAAGTGTAGTCAACAGGCTGGTGGTTAGTCTGAAGGCTGGGAAGTGTAGTCAACAGGCTGGTGGTTATACTGAAGGCTGGAAAGTGTAGTCAACAGGCTGGTTGTAATCCTGAAGGCTGGGAAGTGTAGTCAACAGGCTGGTGGTTATCCTGAAGGCTGGGAAGTGTAGTCAACAGGCTGGTGGTTAGTCTGAAGGCTGGGAAGTGTATTCAACAGGCTGGTGGTTATACTGAAGGCTGGAAAGTGTAGTCAACAGGCTGGTCGTAATCCTGAAGGCTGGGAAGTGTAGTCAACAGGCTGGTGGTAAGGCTGAAGGCTGGGAAGTGTAGTCAACAGGCTGGTGGTAATCCTGAAGGCTGGGAAGTGTAGTCAACAGGCTGGTGGCTATCCTGAAGGCTGGGAAGTGTAGTCAACAGGCTTGTGGTTAGGCTGAAGGCTGGGAAGTATAGTCAACAGGCTGGTGGTAATCCTGAAGGCTGGGAAGTGTAGTCAACAGGCTGGTGGTTATACTGAAGGCTGGGAAGTGTAGTCAACAGGCTGGTGGTTATACTGAAGGCTGGAAAGTGTAGTCAACAGGCTGGTTGTTATCCTGAAGGCTGGGAAGTGTAGTCAACAGGCTGGTGGTTATACTGAAGGCTGGAAAGTGTAGTCAACAGGCTGGTCGTAATCCTGAAGGCTGGGAAGTGTAGTCAACAGGCTGGTGGTAAGGCTGAAGGCTGGGAAGTGTAGTCAATAGGCTGGTGGTAATCCTGAAGGCTGGGAAGTGTAGTCAACAGGCTGGTGGCTATCTTGAAGGCTGGGAAGTGTAGTCAACAGGCTTGTGGTTAGGCTGAAGGCTGGGAAGTACAGTCAACAGGCTGGTGGTAATCCTGAAGGCTGGGAAGTGTAGTCAACAGGCTGGTGGTTATACTGAAGGCTGGGAACTGTAGTCAACAGGCTGGTGGTTATACTGAAGGCTGGAAAGTGTAGTCAACAGGCTGGTCGTAATCCTGAAGGCTGGGAAGTGTAGTCAACAGGCTGGTGTTTATACTGAAGCCTGGAAAGTGTAGTCAACAGGCTGGTCGTAATCCTGAAGGCTGGGAAGTGTAGTCAACAGGCTGGTGGTAAGGCTGAAGGCTGGGAAGTGTAGTCAACAGGCTGGTGGTAATCCTGAAGGCTGGGAAGTGTAGTCAACAGGCTGGTGGTTATACTGAAGGCTGGGAAGTGTAGTCAACAGGCTGGTTGTAATCCTGAAGGCTGGGAAGTGTAGTCAACAGGCTGGTGGTAAGGCTGAAGGCTGGGAAGTGTAGTCAATAGGCTGGTGGTAATCCTGAAGGCTGGGAAGTGTAGTCAACAGGCTGGTGGCTATCCTGAAGGCTGGGAAGTGTAGTCAACAGGCTTGTGGTTAGGCTGAAGGCTGGGAAGTATAGTCAACAGGCTGGTGGTAATCCTGAAGGCTGGGAAGTGTAGTAAACAGACTGGTGGTTAGGCTGAAGGCTGGGAACTGTAGTCAACAGGCTGGTGGCTTTCCTGAAGGCTGGGAAGTGTAGTCAACAGGCTGGTGGTTAGTCTGAAGGCAGGGAAGTGTAGTCAACAGGCTGGTGGTCAGGCTGAAGGCTGGGAAGTGTAGTCAACTGGCTGGTGGTAATCCTGAAGGCTGTAAAGTGTAGTCAACAGGCTGGTGGTTAGTCTGAATCCAGGAAAGTGTAGTCAACAGGCTGGTGGTTAGTCTGAAGGCTGGGAAGTGTAGTCATCAGGCTGGTGGCTTTCCTGAGGGCTGGGATGTTTAGTCAACAGGCTGGTGGTTAGTATGAAGGCAGGGAAGTGTACTCAACAGGCTGGTGGCTATCCTGAAGGCTGGGAAGTGTAGTCAGCAGGCTTGTGGTTAGGCTGAAAGCTGGGCAGTGTAGTCAACAGGCTGGTGGTAATCCTGAAGGCTGGGAGGTGTAGTCAACTGGCTGGTGGTAATCCTGAAGGCTGGGAAGTGTAGTCAACAGGCTGGTGGTTAGTCTGAAGGCTGGGAAGTGTAGTCAACAGGCTGGTGGTTAGGCTGAAAGCTGGGAAGTATAGTCAACAGGCTAGTGGTAATCCTGAAGGCTGGGAAGTGTAGTCAACAGGCTGGTGGTTAGTCTGAAGGCTGAGAAGTGTAGTCAACAGGCTGGTGGTTAGTCTGAAGGCTGGGAAGTGTAGTCAACAGGCTGGTGGTTATACTGAAGGCTGGAAAGTGTAGTCAACAGGCTGGTTGTAATCCTGAAGGCTGGGAAGTGTAGTCAACAGGCTGGTGGTTATCCTGAAGGCTGAGAAGTGTAGTCAACAGGCTGGTGGTTACTCTGAAGGCTGGGAAGTGTAGTCAACAGGCTGGTGGTTATACTGAAGGCTGGAAAGTGTAGTCAACAGGCTGGTTGTAATCCTGAAGGCTGGGAAGTGTAGTCAACAGGCTGGTGGTTATCCTGAAGGCTGGGAAGTGTAGTCAACAGGCTGGTGGTTAGTCTGAAGGCTGGGAAGTGTATTCAACAGGCTGGTGGTTATACTGAAGGCTGGAAAGTGTAGTCAACAGGCTGGTCATAATCCTGAAGGCTGGGAAGTGTAGTCAACAGGCTGGTGGTAAGGCTGAAGGCTGGGAAGTGTAGTCAACAGGCTGGTGGTAATCCTGAAGGCTGGGAAGTGTAGTCAACAGGCTGGTGGCTATCCTGAAGGCTGGGAAGTGTAGTCAACAGGCTTGTGGTTAGGCTGAAGGCTGGGAAGTATAGTCAACAGGCTGGTGGTAATCCTGAAGGCTGGGAAGTGTAGTCAACAGGCTGGTGGTTATACTGAAGGCTGGGAAGTGTAGTCAACAGGCTGGTGGTTATACTGAAGGCTGGAAAGTGTAGTCAACAGGCTGGTTGTTATCCTGAAGGCTGGGAAGTGTAGTCAACAGGCTGGTGGTTATACTGAAGGCTGGAAAGTGTAGTCAACAGGCTGGTCGTAATCCTGAAGGCTGGGAAGTGTAGTCAACAGGCTGGTGGTAAGGCTGAAGGCTGGGAAGTGTAGTCAATAGGCTGGTGGTAATCCTGAAGGCTGGGAAGTGTAGTCAACAGGCTGGTGGCTATCTTGAAGGCTGGGAAGTGTAGTCAACAGGCTTGTGGTTAGGCTGAAGGCTGGGAAGTACAGTCAACAGGCTGGTGGTAATCCTGAAGGCTGGGAAGTGTAGTCAACAGGCTGGTGGTTATACTGAAGGCTGGGAACTGTAGTCAACAGGCTGGTGGTTATACTGAAGGCTGGAAAGTGTAGTCAACAGGCTGGTCGTAATCCTGAAGGCTGGGAAGTGTAGTCAACAGGCTGGTGTTTATACTGAAGCCTGGAAAGTGTAGTCAACAGGCTGGTCGTAATCCTGAAGGCTGGGAAGTGTAGTCAACAGGCTTGTGGTAAGGCTGAAGGCTGGGAAGTGTTGTCAACAGGCTGGTGGTAATCCTGAAGGCTGGAAAGTGTAGTCAACAGGCTGGTGGCTATCCTGAAGGCTGGGAAGTGTAGTCAACAGGCTTGTGGTTAGGCTGAAGGCTGGGAAGTATAGTCAACAGGCTGGTGGTAATCCTGAAGGTTGGGAAGTGTAGTAAACAGACTGGTGGTTAGGCTGAAGGCTGGGAACTGTAGTCAACAGGCTGGTGGCTTTCCTGAAGGCTGGGAAGTGTAGTCAACAGGCTGGTGGTTAGTCTGAAGGCAGGGAATTGTAGTCAACAGGCTGGTGGTCAGGCTGAAGGCTGGGAAGTGTAGTCAACTGGCTGGTGGTAATCCTGAAGGCTGTAAAGTGTAGTCAACAGGCTGGTGGTTAGTCTGAAGGCAGGAAAGTGTAGTCAACAGGCTGGTGGTTAGTCTGAAGGCTGGGAAGTGTAGTCAACAGGCTGGTGGCTTTCCTGAGGGCTGGGATGTTTAGTCAACAGGCTGGTGGTTAGTATGAAGGCAGGGAAGTGTACTCAACAGGCTGGTGGCTATCCTGAAGGCTGGGAAGTGTAGTCAACAGGCTGATGGTTAGGATGAAGGCTGGGAAGTGTAGTCAATATGCTGGTGGTAATCCTGAAGGCTGGGAAGTGTAGTCAACAGGCTGGTGGTTAGGCTGAAGGCTGGAAAGTGTAGTCAACAGGCTGGTGGTAATCCTGAAGGCTGGGAAGTGTAGTCAACAGGCTGGTAGTAATCCTGAAGGCTGGGAAGTGTAGTCAACAGGCTGGTGGCTATCCTGAAGGCTGGGAAGTGTAGTCAACAGGCTTGTGGTTAGGCTGAAGGATGGGAAGTATAGTCAACAGGCTGGTGGTAATCCTGAAGGCTGGGAAGTGTAGTCAACAGGCTGGTGTTTATACTGAAGCCTGGAAAGTGTAGTCAACAGGCTGGTCCTAATCCTGAAGGCTGGGAACTGTAGTCAACAGGCTGGTGGTTATACTGAAGGCTGGAAAGTGTAGTCAACAGGCTGGTCATAATACTGAAGGCTGGGAAGTGTAGTCAACAGGCTGGTGTTTATACTGAAGCCTGGAAAGTGTAGTCAACAGGCTGGTCGTAATCCTGAAGGCTGGGAAGTGTAGTCAACAGGCTGGTGGTTAGTCTGAAGGCAGGAAAGTGTAGTCAACAGGCTGGTGGTTAGTCTGAAGGCTGGGAAGTGTAGTCAACAGGCTGGTGGTAATCCTGAAGGCTGGGAAGTGTAGTCAACAGGCTGGTGGCTATCCTGAAGCCTGGGAAGTGTAGTCAACAGGCTGGTGGTTAGTCTGAAGGCAGGGAAGTGTAGTCAACAGGCTGGTGGTCAGGCTGAAGGCTGGGAAGTGTAGTCAACTGGCTGGTGGTAATCCTGAAGGCTGTAAAGTGTAGTCAACAGGCTGGTGGTTAGTCTGAAGGCAGGAAAGTGTAGTCAACAGGCTGGTGGTTAGTCTGAAGGCTGGGAAGTGTAGTCAACAGGCTGGTGGCTTTCCTGAGGGCTGGGATGTTTAGTCAACAGGCTGGTGGTTAGTATGAAGGCAGGGAAGTGTACTCAACAGGCTGGTGGCTATCCTGAAGGCTGGGAAGTGTAGTCAACAGGCTGATGGTTAGGATGAAGGCTGGGAAGTGTAGTCAACATGCTGGTGGTAATCCTGAAGGCTGGGAAGTGTAGTCAACAGGCTGGTGGTTAGGCTGAAGGCTGGAAAGTGTAGTCAACAGGCTGGTCGTAATCCTGAAGGCTGGGAAGTGTAGTCAGCAGGCTTGTGGTTAGGCTGAAAGCTGGGAAGTGTAGTCAACAGGCTGGTGGTAATCCTGAAGGCTGGGAAGTGTAGTCAACAGGCTGGTAGTAATCCTGAAGGCTGGGAAGTGTAGTCAACAGGCTGGTGGCTATCCTGAAGGCTGGGAAGTGTAGTCAATAGGCTTGTGGTTAGGCTGAAGGCTGGGAAGTATAGTCAACAGGCTGGTGGTAATCCTGAAGGCTGGGAAGTGTAGTCAACAGGCTGGTGGTTATACTGAAGGCTGGGAAGTGTAGTCAACAGGCTGGTGGTTATACTGAAGGCTGGAAAGTGTAGTCAAAAGGCTGGTGGTTATACTGAAGGCTGGAAAGTGTAGTCAACAGGCTGGTTGTAATCCTGAAGGCTGGGAAGTGTAGTCAACAGGCTGGTGGTTATACTGAAGGCTGGGAAGTGTAGTCAACAGGCTGGTGGTAATCCTGAAGGCTGGAAAGTGTAGTCAACAGGCTGGTCGTAATCCTGAAGGCTGGGAAGTGTAGTCAACAGGCTGGTGGTTATACTGAAGGCTGGAAAGTGTAGTCAACAGGCTGGTTGTAATCCTGAAGGCTGGGAAGTGTAGTCAACAGGCTGGTGGTAAGGCTGAAGGCTGGGAAGTGTAGTCTATAGGCTGGTGGTAATCCTGAAGGCTGGGAAGTGTAGTCAACAGGCTGGTGGCTATCCTGAAGGCTGGGAACTGTAGTCAACAGGCTGGTGGTTATACTGAAGGCTGGAAAGTGTAGTCAACAGGCTGGTCGTAATCCTGAAGGCTGGGAAGTGTAGTCAACAGGCTGGTGGTTATACTGAAGGCTGGAAAGTGTAGTCAACAGGCTGGTCGTAATGCTGAAGGCTGGGAAGTGTAGTCAACAGGCTGGTGGTAAGGCTGAAGGCTGCGAAGTGTTGTCAACAGGCTGGTGGTAATCCTGAAGGCTGGGAAGTGTAGTAAACAGACTGGTGGTTAGGCTGAAGGCTGGGAACTGTAGTCAACAGGCTGGTGGCTTTCCTGAAGGCTGGGAAGTGTAGTCAACAGGCTTGTGGTTAGGCTGAAGGCTGGGAAGTATAGTCAACAGGCTGGTGGTAATCCTGAAGGCTGGGAAGTGTAGTCAACAGGCTGGTGGTTATACTGAAGGCTGGGAAGTGTAGTCAACAGGCTGGTGGTAATCCTGAAGGCTGGAAAGTGTAGTCAACAGTCTGGTCGTAATCCTGAAGGCTGGGAAGTATAGTCAACAGGCTGGTGGTAATCCTGAGGGCTGGGAAGTGTAGTCAACAGGCTGGTGGCTATCCTGAAGGCTGGGAAGTGTAGTCGACAGGCTTGTGGTTAGGCTGAAGGCTGGGAAGTATAGTCAACAGGCTGGTGGTAATCCTGAAGGCTGGGAAGTGTAGTAAACAGACTGGTGGTTATGCTGAAGGCTGGGAACTGTAGTCAACAGGCTGGTGGCTTTCCTGAAGGCTGGGAAGTGTAGTCAACAGGCTGGTGTTTAGTCTGAAGGCAGGGAAGTGTAGTCAACAGGCTGGTGGTCAGGCTTAAGGCTGGGAAGTGTAGTCAACTGGCTGGTGGTAATCCTGAAGGCTGTAAAGTGTAGTCAACAGGCTGGTGGTTAGTCTGAAAGCAGGAAAGTGTAGTCAACAGGCTGGTGTTTAGTCTGAAGGCTGGGAAGTGTAGTCAACAGGCTGGTGGTAATCCTGAAGGCTGGGAAGTGTAGTCAACAGGCTGGTAGTAATCCTGAAGGCTGGGAAGTGTAGTCAACAGGCTGGTGGCTATCCTGAAGGCTGGGAAGTGTAGTCAATAGGCTTGTGGTTAGGCTGAAGGCTGGGAAGTATAGTCAACAGGCTGGTGGTAATCCTGAAGGCTGGGAAGTGTAGTCAACAGGCTGGTGGTTATACTGAAGGCTGGGAAGTGTAGTCAACAGGCTGGTGGTTATACTGAAGGCTGGAAAGTGTAGTCAAAAGGCTGGTGGTTATACTGAAGGCTGGAAAGTGTAGTCAACAGGCTGGTTGTAATCCTGAAGGCTGGGAAGTGTAGTCAACAGGCTGGTGGTTATACTGAAGGCTGGGAAGTGTAGTCAACAGGCTGGTGGTAATCCTGAAGGCTGGAAAGTGTAGTCAACAGGCTGGTCGTAATCCTGAAGGCTGGGAAGTGTAGTCAACAGGCTGGTGGTTATACTGAAGGCTGGAAAGTGTAGTCAACAGGCTGGTTGTAATCCTGAAGGCTGGGAAGTGTAGTCAACAGGCTGGTGGTAAGGCTGAAGGCTGGGAAGTGTAGTCTATAGGCTGGTGGTAATCCTGAAGGCTGGGAAGTGTAGTCAACAGGCTGGTGGCTATCCTGAAGGCTGGGAACTGTAGTCAACAGGCTGGTGGTTATACTGAAGGCTGGAAAGTGTAGTCAACAGGCTGGTCGTAATCCTGAAGGCTGGGAAGTGTAGTCAACAGGCTGGTGGTTATACTGAAGGCTGGAAAGTGTAGTCAACAGGCTGGTCGTAATGCTGAAGGCTGGGAAGTGTAGTCAACAGGCTGGTGGTAAGGCTGAAGGCTGCGAAGTGTTGTCAACAGGCTGGTGGTAATCCTGAAGGCTGGGAAGTGTAGTAAACAGACTGGTGGTTAGGCTGAAGGCTGGGAACTGTAGTCAACAGGCTGGTGGCTTTCCTGAAGGCTGGGAAGTGTAGTCAACAGGCTGGTGGTTAGTCTGAAGGCAGGGAAGTGTAGTCAACAGGCTGGTGGTCAGGCTGAAGGCTGGGAAGTGTAGTCAACTGGCTGGTGGTAATCCTGAAGGCTGTAAAGTGTAGTCAACAGGCTGGTGGTTATACTGAAGGCTGGGAAGTGTAGTCAACAGGCTGGTGGTAATCCTGAAGGCTGGAAAGTGTAGTCAACAGTCTGGTCGTAATCCTGAAGGCTGGGAAGTATAGTCAACAGGCTGGTGGTAATCCTGAGGGCTGGGAAGTGTAGTCAACAGGCTGGTGGCTATCCTGAAGGCTGGGAAGTGTAGTCGACAGGCTTGTGGTTAGGCTGAAGGCTGGGAAGTATAGTCAACAGGCTGGTGGTAATCCTGAAGGCTGGGAAGTGTAGTAAACAGACTGGTGGTTATGCTGAAGGCTGGGAACTGTAGTCAACAGGCTGGTGGCTTTCCTGAAGGCTGGGAAGTGTAGTCAACAGGCTGGTGTTTAGTCTGAAGGCAGGGAAGTGTAGTCAACAGGCTGGTGGTCAGGCTTAAGGCTGGGAAGTGTAGTCAACTGGCTGGTGGTAATCCTGAAGGCTGTAAAGTGTAGTCAACAGGCTGGTGGTTAGTCTGAAAGCAGGAAAGTGTAGTCAACAGGCTGGTGTTTAGTCTGAAGGCTGGGAAGTGTAGTCAACAGGCTGGTGGTAATCCTGAAGGCTGGGAAGTGTAGTCAACTGGCTGGTGGTAATCCTGAAGGCTGGGAAGTTTAGTCAACAGGCTGGTGGTTAGTCTGAAGGCTGGGAAGTGTAGTCAACAGGCTGGTGGTTAGGCTGAAAGCTGGGAAGTATAGTCAACAGGCTAGTGGTAATCCTGAAGGCTGGGAAGTGTAGTCAACAGGCTGGTGGTAAGGCTGAAGGCTGGGAAGTGTAGTCAACAGGCTGGTGGTAATCCTGAAAGCTGGGAAGTGTAGTCAACAGGCTGGTGGTTATACTGAAGGCTGGGAAGTGTAGTCAACAGGCTGGTGGTAATCCTGAAGGCTGGAAAGTGTAGTCAACAGGCTGGTCGTAATCTTGAAGGCTGGGAAGTGTAGTCAACAGGCTGGTGGTTATACTGAAGGCTGGAAAGTGTAGTCAACAGGCTGGTTGTAATCCTGAAGGCTGGGAAGTGTAGTCAACAGGCTGGTGGTAAGGCTGAAGGCTGGGAAGTGTAGTCTATAGGCTGGTGGTAATCCTGAAGGCTGGGAAGTGTAGTCAACAGGCTGGTGGCTATCCTGAAGGCTGGGAAGTGTAGTCAACAGGCTTGTGGTTAGGCTGAAGCCTGGGAACTGTAGTCAACAGGCTGGTGGCTTTCCTGAAGGCTGGGAAGTGTAGTCAACAGGCTGGTGGTTAGTCTGAAGGCAGGGAAGTGTAGTCAACAGGCTGGTGGTCAGGCTGAAGGCTGGGAAGTGTAGTCAACTGGCTGGTGGTAATCCTGAAGGCTGTAAAGTGTAGTCAACAGGCTGGTGGTTAGTCTGAAGGCAGGAAAGTGTAGTCAACAGGCTGGTGGTTTGTCTGAAGGCTGGGAAGTGTAGTCAACAGGCTGGTGGCTTTCCTGAGGGCTGGGATGTTTAGTCAACAGGCTGGTGGTTAGTATGAAGGCTGGGAAGTGTAGTCAACAGGCTGGTGGTAAGGCTGAAGGCTGGGAAGTGTAGTCAACAGGCTGGTGGTAATCCTGAAGGCTGGGAAGTGTAGTCAACAGGCTGGTGGTTATACTGAAGGCTGGGAAGTGTAGTCAACAGGCTGGTGGTTATACTGAAGGCTGGAAAGTGTAGTCAACAGGCTGGTTGTTATCCTGAAGGCTGGGAAGTGTAGTCAACAGGCTGGTGGTTATACTGAAGGCTGGAAAGTGTAGTCAACAGGCTGGTCGTAATCCTGAAGGCTGGGAAGTGTAGTCAACAGGCTGGTGGTAAGGCTGAAGGCTGGGAAGTGTAGTCAATAGGCTGGTGGTAATCCTGAAGGCTGGGAAGTGTAGTCAACAGGCTGGTGGCTATCTTGAAGGCTGGGAAGTGTAGTCAACAGGCTTGTGGTTAGGCTGAAGGCTGGGAAGTACAGTCAACAGGCTGGTGGTAATCCTGAAGGCTGGGAAGTGTAGTCAACAGGCTGGTGGTTATACTGAAGGCTGGGAACTGTAGTCAACAGGCTGGTGGTTATACTGAAGGCTGGAAAGTGTAGTCAACAGGCTGGTCGTAATCCTGAAGGCTGGGAAGTGTAGTCAACAGGCTGGTGTTTATACTGAAGCCTGGAAAGTGTAGTCAACAGGCTGGTCGTAATCCTGAAGGCTGGGAAGTGTAGTCAACAGGCTTGTGGTAAGGCTGAAGGCTGGGAAGTGTTGTCAACAGGCTGGTGGTAATCCTGAAGGCTGGAAAGTGTAGTCAACAGGCTGGTGGCTATCCTGAAGGCTGGGAAGTGTAGTCAACAGGCTTGTGGTTAGGCTGAAGGCTGGGAAGTATAGTCAACAGGCTGGTGGTAATCCTGAAGGTTGGGAAGTGTAGTAAACAGACTGGTGGTTAGGCTGAAGGCTGGGAACTGTAGTCAACAGGCTGGTGGCTTTCCTGAAGGCTGGGAAGTGTAGTCAACAGGCTGGTGGTTAGTCTGAAGGCAGGGAATTGTAGTCAACAGGCTGGTGGTCAGGCTGAAGGCTGGGAAGTGTAGTCAACTGGCTGGTGGTAATCCTGAAGGCTGTAAAGTGTAGTCAACAGGCTGGTGGTTAGTCTGAAGGCAGGAAAGTGTAGTCAACAGGCTGGTGGTTAGTCTGAAGGCTGGGAAGTGTAGTCAACAGGCTGGTGGCTTTCCTGAGGGCTGGGATGTTTAGTCAACAGGCTGGTGGTTAGTATGAAGGCAGGGAAGTGTACTCAACAGGCTGGTGGCTATCCTGAAGGCTGGGAAGTGTAGTCAACAGGCTGATGGTTAGGATGAAGGCTGGGAAGTGTAGTCAATATGCTGGTGGTAATCCTGAAGGCTGGGAAGTGTAGTCAACAGGCTGGTGGTTAGGCTGAAGGCTGGAAAGTGTAGTCAACAGGCTGGTGGTAATCCTGAAGGCTGGGAAGTGTAGTCAACAGGCTGGTGGTAATCCTGAAGGCTGGGAAGTGTAGTCAACAGGCTGGTGGCTATCCTGAAGGCTGGGAAGTGTAGTCAACAGGCTTGTGGTTAGGCTGAAGGATGGGAAGTATAGTCAACAGGCTGGTGGTAATCCTGAAGGCTGGGAAGTGTAGTCAACAGGCTGGTGTTTATACTGAAGCCTGGAAAGTGTAGTCAACAGGCTGGTCCTAATCCTGAAGGCTGGGAACTGTAGTCAACAGGCTGGTGGTTATACTGAAGGCTGGAAAGTGTAGTCAACAGGCTGGTCATAATACTGAAGGCTGGGAAGTGTAGTCAACAGGCTGGTGTTTATACTGAAGCCTGGAAAGTGTAGTCAACAGGCTGGTCGTAATCCTGAAGGCTGGGAAGTGTAGTCAACAGGCTGGTGGTTAGTCTGAAGGCAGGAAAGTGTAGTCAACAGGCTGGTGGTTAGTCTGAAGGCTGGGAAGTGTAGTCAACAGGCTGGTGGTAATCCTGAAGGCTGGGAAGTGTAGTCAACAGGCTGGTGGCTATCCTGAAGCCTGGGAAGTGTAGTCAACAGGCTGGTGGTTAGTCTGAAGGCAGGGAAGTGTAGTCAACAGGCTGGTGGTCAGGCTGAAGGCTGGGAAGTGTAGTCAACTGGCTGGTGGTAATCCTGAAGGCTGTAAAGTGTAGTCAACAGGCTGGTGGTTAGTCTGAAGGCAGGAAAGTGTAGTCAACAGGCTGGTGGTTAGTCTGAAGGCTGGGAAGTGTAGTCAACAGGCTGGTGGCTTTCCTGAGGGCTGGGATGTTTAGTCAACAGGCTGGTGGTTAGTATGAAGGCAGGGAAGTGTACTCAACAGGCTGGTGGCTATCCTGAAGGCTGGGAAGTGTAGTCAACAGGCTGATGGTTAGGATGAAGGCTGGGAAGTGTAGTCAACATGCTGGTGGTAATCCTGAAGGCTGGGAAGTGTAGTCAACAGGCTGGTGGTTAGGCTGAAGGCTGGAAAGTGTAGTCAACAGGCTGGTCGTAATCCTGAAGGCTGGGAAGTGTAGTCAGCAGGCTTGTGGTTAGGCTGAAAGCTGGGAAGTGTAGTCAACAGGCTGGTGGTAATCCTGAAGGCTGGGAAGTGTAGTCAACAGGCTGGTAGTAATCCTGAAGGCTGGGAAGTGTAGTCAACAGGCTGGTGGCTATCCTGAAGGCTGGGAAGTGTAGTCAATAGGCTTGTGGTTAGGCTGAAGGCTGGGAAGTATAGTCAACAGGCTGGTGGTAATCCTGAAGGCTGGGAAGTGTAGTCAACAGGCTGGTGGTTATACTGAAGGCTGGGAAGTGTAGTCAACAGGCTGGTGGTTATACTGAAGGCTGGAAAGTGTAGTCAAAAGGCTGGTGGTTATACTGAAGGCTGGAAAGTGTAGTCAACAGGCTGGTTGTAATCCTGAAGGCTGGGAAGTGTAGTCAACAGGCTGGTGGTTATACTGAAGGCTGGGAAGTGTAGTCAACAGGCTGGTGGTAATCCTGAAGGCTGGAAAGTGTAGTCAACAGGCTGGTCGTAATCCTGAAGGCTGGGAAGTGTAGTCAACAGGCTGGTGGTTATACTGAAGGCTGGAAAGTGTAGTCAACAGGCTGGTTGTAATCCTGAAGGCTGGGAAGTGTAGTCAACAGGCTGGTGGTAAGGCTGAAGGCTGGGAAGTGTAGTCTATAGGCTGGTGGTAATCCTGAAGGCTGGGAAGTGTAGTCAACAGGCTGGTGGCTATCCTGAAGGCTGGGAACTGTAGTCAACAGGCTGGTGGTTATACTGAAGGCTGGAAAGTGTAGTCAACAGGCTGGTCGTAATCCTGAAGGCTGGGAAGTGTAGTCAACAGGCTGGTGGTTATACTGAAGGCTGGAAAGTGTAGTCAACAGGCTGGTCGTAATGCTGAAGGCTGGGAAGTGTAGTCAACAGGCTGGTGGTAAGGCTGAAGGCTGCGAAGTGTTGTCAACAGGCTGGTGGTAATCCTGAAGGCTGGGAAGTGTAGTAAACAGACTGGTGGTTAGGCTGAAGGCTGGGAACTGTAGTCAACAGGCTGGTGGCTTTCCTGAAGGCTGGGAAGTGTAGTCAACAGGCTTGTGGTTAGGCTGAAGGCTGGGAAGTATAGTCAACAGGCTGGTGGTAATCCTGAAGGCTGGGAAGTGTAGTCAACAGGCTGGTGGTTATACTGAAGGCTGGGAAGTGTAGTCAACAGGCTGGTGGTAATCCTGAAGGCTGGAAAGTGTAGTCAACAGTCTGGTCGTAATCCTGAAGGCTGGGAAGTATAGTCAACAGGCTGGTGGTAATCCTGAGGGCTGGGAAGTGTAGTCAACAGGCTGGTGGCTATCCTGAAGGCTGGGAAGTGTAGTCGACAGGCTTGTGGTTAGGCTGAAGGCTGGGAAGTATAGTCAACAGGCTGGTGGTAATCCTGAAGGCTGGGAAGTGTAGTAAACAGACTGGTGGTTATGCTGAAGGCTGGGAACTGTAGTCAACAGGCTGGTGGCTTTCCTGAAGGCTGGGAAGTGTAGTCAACAGGCTGGTGTTTAGTCTGAAGGCAGGGAAGTGTAGTCAACAGGCTGGTGGTCAGGCTTAAGGCTGGGAAGTGTAGTCAACTGGCTGGTGGTAATCCTGAAGGCTGTAAAGTGTAGTCAACAGGCTGGTGGTTAGTCTGAAAGCAGGAAAGTGTAGTCAACAGGCTGGTGTTTAGTCTGAAGGCTGGGAAGTGTAGTCAACAGGCTGGTGGTAATCCTGAAGGCTGGGAAGTGTAGTCAACAGGCTGGTAGTAATCCTGAAGGCTGGGAAGTGTAGTCAACAGGCTGGTGGCTATCCTGAAGGCTGGGAAGTGTAGTCAATAGGCTTGTGGTTAGGCTGAAGGCTGGGAAGTATAGTCAACAGGCTGGTGGTAATCCTGAAGGCTGGGAAGTGTAGTCAACAGGCTGGTGGTTATACTGAAGGCTGGGAAGTGTAGTCAACAGACTGGTGGTTATACTGAAGGCTGGAAAGTGTAGTCAAAAGGCTGGTGGTTATACTGAAGGCTGGAAAGTGTAGTCAACAGGCTGGTTGTAATCCTGAAGGCTGGGAAGTGTAGTCAACAGGCTGGTGGTTATACTGAAGGCTGGGAAGTGTAGTCAACAGGCTGGTGGTAATCCTGAAGGCTGGAAAGTGTAGTCAACAGGCTGGTCGTAATCCTGAAGGCTGGGAAGTGTAGTCAACAGGCTGGTGGTTATACTGAAGGCTGGAAAGTGTAGTCAACAGGCTGGTTGTAATCCTGAAGGCTGGGAAGTGTAGTCAACAGGCTGGTGGTAAGGCTGAAGGCTGGGAAGTGTAGTCTATAGGCTGGTGGTAATCCTGAAGGCTGGGAAGTGTAGTCAACAGGCTGGTGGCTATCCTGAAGGCTGGGAACTGTAGTCAACAGGCTGGTGGTTATACTGAAGGCTGGAAAGTGTAGTCAACAGGCTGGTCGTAATCCTGAAGGCTGGGAAGTGTAGTCAACAGGCTGGTGGTTATACTGAAGGCTGGAAAGTGTAGTCAACAGGCTGGTCGTAATGCTGAAGGCTGGGAAGTGTAGTCAACAGGCTGGTGGTAAGGCTGAAGGCTGCGAAGTGTTGTCAACAGGCTGGTGGTAATCCTGAAGGCTGGGAAGTGTAGTAAACAGACTGGTGGTTAGGCTGAAGGCTGGGAACTGTAGTCAACAGGCTGGTGGCTTTCCTGAAGGCTGGGAAGTGTAGTCAACAGGCTGGTGGTTAGTCTGAAGGCAGGGAAGTGTAGTCAACAGGCTGGTGGTCAGGCTGAAGGCTGGGAAGTGTAGTCAACTGGCTGGTGGTAATCCTGAAGGCTGTAAAGTGTAGTCAACAGGCTGGTGGTTATACTGAAGGCTGGGAAGTGTAGTCAACAGGCTGGTGGTAATCCTGAAGGCTGGAAAGTGTAGTCAACAGTCTGGTCGTAATCCTGAAGGCTGGGAAGTATAGTCAACAGGCTGGTGGTAATCCTGAGGGCTGGGAAGTGTAGTCAACAGGCTGGTGGCTATCCTGAAGGCTGGGAAGTGTAGTCGACAGGCTTGTGGTTAGGCTGAAGGCTGGGAAGTATAGTCAACAGGCTGGTGGTAATCCTGAAGGCTGGGAAGTGTAGTAAACAGACTGGTGGTTATGCTGAAGGCTGGGAACTGTAGTCAACAGGCTGGTGGCTTTCCTGAAGGCTGGGAAGTGTAGTCAACAGGCTGGTGTTTAGTCTGAAGGCAGGGAAGTGTAGTCAACAGGCTGGTGGTCAGGCTTAAGGCTGGGAAGTGTAGTCAACTGGCTGGTGGTAATCCTGAAGGCTGTAAAGTGTAGTCAACAGGCTGGTGGTTAGTCTGAAAGCAGGAAAGTGTAGTCAACAGGCTGGTGTTTAGTCTGAAGGCTGGGAAGTGTAGTCAACAGGCTGGTGGTAATCCTGAAGGCTGGGAAGTGTAGTCAACTGGCTGGTGGTAATCCTGAAGGCTGGGAAGTTTAGTCAACAGGCTGGTGGTTAGTCTGAAGGCTGGGAAGTGTAGTCAACAGGCTGGTGGTTAGGCTGAAAGCTGGGAAGTATAGTCAACAGGCTAGTGGTAATCCTGAAGGCTGGGAAGTGTAGTCAACAGGCTGGTGGTAAGGCTGAAGGCTGGGAAGTGTAGTCAACAGGCTGGTGGTAATCCTGAAAGCTGGGAAGTGTAGTCAACAGGCTGGTGGTTATACTGAAGGCTGGGAAGTGTAGTCAACAGGCTGGTGGTAATCCTGAAGGCTGGAAAGTGTAGTCAACAGGCTGGTCGTAATCTTGAAGGCTGGGAAGTGTAGTCAACAGGCTGGTGGTTATACTGAAGGCTGGAAAGTGTAGTCAACAGGCTGGTTGTAATCCTGAAGGCTGGGAAGTGTAGTCAACAGGCTGGTGGTAAGGCTGAAGGCTGGGAAGTGTAGTCTATAGGCTGGTGGTAATCCTGAAGGCTGGGAAGTGTAGTCAACAGGCTGGTGGCTATCCTGAAGGCTGGGAAGTGTAGTCAACAGGCTTGTGGTTAGGCTGAAGCCTGGGAACTGTAGTCAACAGGCTGGTGGCTTTCCTGAAGGCTGGGAAGTGTAGTCAACAGGCTGGTGGTTAGTCTGAAGGCAGGGAAGTGTAGTCAACAGGCTGGTGGTCAGGCTGAAGGCTGGGAAGTGTAGTCAACTGGCTGGTGGTAATCCTGAAGGCTGTAAAGTGTAGTCAACAGGCTGGTGGTTAGTCTGAAGGCAGGAAAGTGTAGTCAACAGGCTGGTGGTTTGTCTGAAGGCTGGGAAGTGTAGTCAACAGGCTGGTGGCTTTCCTGAGGGCTGGGATGTTTAGTCAACAGGCTGGTGGTTAGTATGAAGGCTGGGAAGTGTAGTCAACAGGCTGGTGGTAATCCTGAAGGCTGGGAAGTGTAGTCAACAGGCTGGTGGTTAGGCTGAAGGCTGGAAAGTGTAGTCAACAGGCTGGTCGTAATCCTGAAGGCTGGGAAGTGTAGTCAGCAGGCTTGTGGTTAGGCTGAAAGCTGGGAAGTGTAGTCAACAGGCTGGTGGTAATCCTGAAGGCTGGGAAGTGTAGTCAACAGGCTAGTGGTTAGTCTGAATGCTGGGAAGTGTAGTCAACAGGCTGGTGGGTAGGCTGAAGGCTGGGAAGTGTAGTCAACAGGCTGGTGGTAATCCTGAAGGCTGGGAAGTGTAGTCAACAGGCTGGTGGCTATTCTGAAGGCTGGGACGTGTAGTCAACAGGCTGGTGGTAATCTTGAAGGCTGGGAAGTGTAGTCAACAGGCTAGTGGTTTATCTGAAGGCTGGGAAGTGTAGTCAACAGGCTGGTGGCTTTCCTGAAGGCTGGGAAGTGTAGTCAACAGGCTGGTGGTAATCCTGAAGGCTGGGAAGTGTAGTCAACAGGCTGGTGGTTAGTCTGAAAGCTGGGAAGTGTAGTCAACAGGCTGGTGGTTAGGCTGATGTCTGGGAAGTGAAGTCAACAGGCTGGTGGTTAGTCTGAAGGCTGGGGAGTGTAGTCAACAGGCTGTTGGTTAGTCTGAAAGCTGGGAAGTGTAGTCAACAGGCTGGTGGTTAGTCTGAAGGCTGAGAAGTGTAGTCAACAGGCTGGTGGTAATCCTGAAGGCTGAGAAGTGTAGTCAACAGGCTGGTGGTAATCCTGAAGGCTGGGAAGTGTAGTCAACAGGCTGGTGGTTCGGCTGAAGGCTGGGAAGTGTAGTCAACAGGCTGGTGGTAATCCTGAAGGCTGAGAAGTGTAGTCAACAGGCTGGTGTTTATACCGAAGGCTGAGAAGTGTACTCAACAGGCTGGTTGTCATCCTGAAGGCTGGGAAGTCTAGTCAACAGGCTGATGGTTAGGATGAAGGCTGGGAAGTGTAGTCAACAGGCTGGTGTTAATCCTGAAGGCTGGGAAGTGTAGTCAACAGGCTGGTGGTTATACTGAAGGCTGAGAAGTGTAGTCAACAGGCTGGTGGTAATCCTGAAGGCTGAGAAGTGTAGTCAACAGGCTGGTGGTTATACTGAAGGCTGGGAAGTGGAGTCAACAGGCTGGTGGTTAGTCTGAAAGCTGGGAAGTGTCGTCAACAGGCTGGTTGTTAGGCTGAAGGCTGGGCCGGTGTTGGCTAGTCTGTTGTTTTGGCTGAAGGCTAGGCTGGTGGTGGCCTCAGCATGTATTCTAGTGGTATTGTTGGTGCAGGGCGTGACAGTGATGCAGGGAGAGGGAGAGGGAGAGAAAGAGACAGAGAGATAGAGAGAGAGAGACAGAGATTTGGAGGGAGAAAGAGAGGTAGGCAGGCAGGCAGGCAGGCAGGCAGGCAGGCAGGCAGGCAGGCAGGCAGGCAGGCAGGCACAGTTGAAGTCGGAAGTTTACATTCACTTATGTTGGAATCATTAAAACAAGTTTATCAAACACTCCACAAATTTCTTGTTAACAAACTATAGTTTTGTCAAGACAGTTAGGACATCTACTTTGCATGACACATGTCATTTTTACAACAATTTTTGACAGACTGTTTGACAGACTGATTATTTCACTTATAATTCTCTGTATCACAACTCCAGTGGGTCAGAAGTTTACGTACAGTAAATTGACTGTGATTTTAAACAGCTTGGAAAATTCCAGCAAAATGATGTTATGGCTTTAGAAGCTTCTGATAGACTAATTAACATCATTTGAATCAATTGGAAGTGTACCTGTGGATGTATTTTAAGGCCTGCCTTCAAACTCAGTGCCTCTTTGCTTGACATCATGGGAAAATCAAAAGAAATCAGCCAAGACCTCAGAAAAAAAAACTGTAGATGTCCACAAGTCTGGATCATCCTTGGAGCAATTTCCAAATGCCTGAAGGTACCATGTTCATCTGTACAAACAATAGTATGCAAGTGTAAACAGCATGGGACCATGCAGCCGCCACACTGCTCAGGAAGGAGACGCGTTCTGTCTACTAGAGATGAACGTACTTTGATTTGCACTTTTCGCACCAATCCCAGAACAACAGCAAAGGACCTTGTGAAGATGCTGGAGGAAACAGGTACAAAAGTATCTATATCCACAGTAAAACGAGTCCTATATCTACATAACCTGAAAGGCCATGAAAAGCCAGACTACAGTTTGCAATTGCACATGGGGACAAAGATCATACTTTTTGGAGAAATGTCCTCTGGTCTGATGGGACAAAAATCCAACTGTTTGGCATAATGACAATCGTTATGTTTGGAGGAAAAAGGGGGAGGCTTGCAAGCCGAAGAACACCATCCCAACCGTGAAGCACGGGGGTGGCAGCATTATGTTGTGGGGCTGCTTTGCTGCAGGAGGGGCGGGTGCACTTCACAAAATAGATGGCTACATGAGGGAGGAAAATTATGTGAATATTGAAGCATATTGAAGCAACATCTCAAGACATCAGTCAGGAAGTTAAAGCTTGGTTGCAAATGGGTCTTCCAAATGAACAATGACCCCAAGCATACTTCCAAAGTTGTGGCGAAATGGCTTAAGGACAACAAAGTCAAGGTATTGGAGTGGCCATCACAAAGCCCTGACCTCATTCCCATAGAAAATGTGTGGGCAGAACTGAAAAAGCTTGTGTGCGCAAGGAGGCCTACAAACCTGACTCAGTCACACCAGCTCTGTCAGAAGGAACTTATTGTGGGAAGCTTGTGGAAGGCTACCCGAAACGTTTGACCCAAGTTAAACAATTTAAAGGCAATGCTACCAAATACTAATTGAGTGTATGTAAACTTCTGACCCACTGGGAATGTGATGAAAGAAGTAAAAGCTGAAATAAATAATTCTCTCTACTATTATTCTGACATTTCACATTCTTAAAATAAAGGTTGTGATCCTAACCGACCTAAGACAGGGAATTTTTACTAGGATTAAATTTAAGGAATTATGAAATACTGAGTTTAAATGTATTTGGCTAAGGTGTATGTAAACTTCTGACTTCAACTGTAGGTTTGTAGATAGGAAGGGAGAGTAGGTGTGTTCCGAACAGTGCGAGGACAGACATAAACACACCCTACCTTACCGACGCCACCACACACACTCATACTCACACAGAGGGAGAGAGAGGAGTAGTTATAGTTCTCACTCAGAGTTATATCCAGACCAGACCACCGGAGATATCACTGCTTCTCCTATACCTGGCCCATCCTGTATCACTCACCTGCCAGAGGTAAGATTCATACAGCATGGTAGTTATTTCATCAATGACAGTGTTATTCTTTCACTACTGTTAAATCAGTCTGTTTTCATGTTGAGATTGATAAGGTTGATATATTGCTCTTTCAGTCAGTGTTGTTACAGGTATTGTCGACTGTAAAGTTCATTCTCTGTGAACTGGTACATAAAGCTTTCTTTGTGATTTCACCAGGGAGTTGAAAGTATGTTATGAGGTAGTTCTATGTACTTAGTAAGGCGTACACACTGACCATTGTCTGATAATAACAGTGCTTAATAGATGTGGAACCAGTTTTTCCATCAGCAGTAGGCCATGGGTTAGGGTTATGAGGGGCTAGGAGAGATTGGGAAGGGTTAGGAGGGGTTATGAAGGGTTAGGAGAGATTAGGAGAGTTTAGGAATGCTCAGGAGGGGTTAGGAAGGGTTAGGAGGGGTTATGAAGGGTTAGGAGAGGTTAGGAATCGTTAGGATTGCTTAGGAAGGGTTAGGAAGGGTTAGGAGAGGTTATGAAGGTTTAGTGGGGGTTAGGAAGGGTTGGGATGGGTTAGGAGGGGTTTGGAAGGGTTAGGAGGGGATAGGAGGGGTTAGGAGGGGTTTAGGAAGGCCTAGGATAGGTTGGGAAGGGTTATGATGGGTTAGGAAGAGTTAGGAGGGGTTAGGAGAGATTGGGAAGAGTTAGGAGGGGTTAGGAAGGGTTAGGAGAGGTTGGGAACGGTTAGGAGAGGTAAGAAATGGTCAGGAGGGGTTAGGAAGAGTTAGGAAGGGTTAGGAGGGGATAGGAGAGATTAGGAAGGGTTAGGAGGGGTTAGGAGAGATTAGGAGGGGTTAGGAGAGGTTAGGACGGGTTAGGATAGGTACGAAATGGTCAGGAGGGGTTAGGAAGGGTTAGGAGGGGTTAGGAGAGATTGGGAAGGGTTAGGAGAGGTTAGGAATGGTCTGGAGGGGTTAGGAAGGGTTTGGAGGGGTTAGGAATCGTTAGGATTGGTTAGAAAGTGTTAGGAGAGGTTAGGAGGGGTTGGGAATGGTTAGGGGGTTAAAAGGGGTTAGGAAGGATTTGGAGGGGTTAAGAAGGGTTAGTAGAGGTTAGGAATGGTTATGAAGGGGTAGGAAGGGTTTGGAGGGGTTAGGAGGGGTTAATAAGAGCTAGAATAAGTTTGGAAGGGTTTAGAGGGGTTAGGTGGTATTTAGGAAGGGTTTGTGAGGGTCAGTAGGGGTTAGGAAGGGTTAGGATAGGTTAGGAGGGGTTAGGAAGGGGTTAGGGTAGTTTAGGAGGTGTTGGGAAGAGTTTGGAGGGGCTGGGAAGGGTTAGGAGGGGGTAGGACAGGTTAGAAAGGTTTAGGAAGGGTTAGGAGGGTTAGGAGAGGTTAGGAACAGTTAGGACGGGATATGAGGGGTAATGAAGGGTCAGGAGGGGTTAGGAACAGTTGGGAGGGGTTGGGGAGGGGTAGGAAGGGTCAGGAGGGGTTAGGAACAGTTGGGATAGGTTTGGAGGGGTTAGGAAGGGGTTAAAAGAGTTTAGGAGAGGTTATGAGAGTTTAGGAAGAGTTAGTCGGGGCTGGGAAGGGTGAGGAATGGTTAGGAGGGGATAGGAGGGGATAAGATAGGTTAGGAAGGGTTAGGAAGTGTTAGGAGGGGCAATGGGAGGTTGGGATAGGTTAGTAGGGGCTGGGAAGGGTTAGGAGAGGTTAAGAGGTTAGGAACGGTTAGAAGAGGTTAGGACGGGTTAGGAGGGGTTAGGAGGGGTTAGGAGGGGTTTGGAAGGGTTAGGTGGGGTTAGGAGGGGTTAGGAGGGGTTTGGAAGGGTTAGTTGGGGCTAGGATAGGTTAGAAAGGGTCAGTAGGGGTTAGGAAGGGTTGGGATAGGTTAGAAGGGGTTAGCAAGGGGTTAGGAGAATTTAAGATAGGTTAGTAGGGGCTGGGAGGGGTTAGTAGGGGCTGGGAAGGGTTAGGTGGGTATAGGATGGTTTAGGAAGGGTTAGGAGGGGTTAAGAGGGGTTATGAAGGGTTAGGTGGGTATAGGACAGGTTAGGAGGGTTTAGGAAGGGTAGGAGGGGTTAGGATGGGTTAGGAAGTGTTAGGAGGGTTTAGGAAGGGTTAGGAGGTGATAGAAGGGTTAGGAGGGGTTAGGAAGGGTTAGGAGGGGTTAGGAAGGGTTAGGAGGGGTTAGGAAGGGTTAGGAGGGGTTAGGAGGGGTTATGAAGGGTTAGGTGGGTATAGGACAGGTTAGGAGGTGATAGAAGTGTTAGGAGGGTTTAAGAAGGGTTAGGATGGGTTAGGAAGGGTTAGGAGGGGTTAGGAGGGGTTATGAAGGGTTAGGTGGGTATAGGACAGGTTAGGAGGTGATAGAAGTGTTAGGAGGGTTTAGGAAGTGTTAGGAGGGTTTAGGATGGTTTAGGATGGGTTAGGAAGGGTTAGGAGGGGTTAGGAGGGGTTATGAAGGGTTAGGTGGGTATAGGACAGGTTAGGAGGTGATAGAAGTGTTAGGAGGGTTTAAGAAGGGTTAGGATGGGTTAGGAAGTGTTATGAGGGTATAGGAAGGTTTAGGAGGGTTTCGGATGGCTTAGGAGGTGATAGAAGGGTTAGGAGGTGATAGAAGGGTAAGGAGGGGTTAGGATGGGTTAGGAAGTGTTAGGTGGGTACAGGACTGGTTAGGAGGTGATAGAAGGGTTAGGAGGTTTTCGGATGGGTTAGGAGGTGATAGATGGGTTAGGAGGGTATAGGACAGGTTAGGAGGTGATAGAAGGGTTGGGAGGGCTTAGGATGGGTTAGGACGTGTTAGGTGGGTATAGGACAGGTTAGGAGGTGATAGAAGGGTTAGGAGGGTTTAGAATGGGTTAGGAGGTGATAGATGGGTTAGGAGGTTTTAGGACAGGTTAGGAGGTGATAGAAGGGTTAGGAGGGTTTAGAATGGGTTAGGAGGTGATAGATGGGTTAGGAGGGTTTAGGACAGGTTAGGAGGTGATAGAAGGGTTAGGAGAGGTTTGGAAGGGTTAGGAGGGGTTAGGAGGGGTTTGGAAGGGTTATGTGGGGTTAGGAGGGGTTAGGAGGGGTTTGGAAGGGTTAGTTGGGGCTAGGATAGGTTAGAAAGGGTCAGTAGGGGTTAGGAAGGGTTGGGATAGGTTAGGAGGGGTTAGCAAGGGGTTTTAAGATAGGTTAGTAGGGGCTGGGAGGGGTTAGTAGGGGCTGGGAAGGGTTAGGTGGGTATAGGATGGGTTAGGAGGGGTTAGGAAGGGTTAGGAGGGTTTAGGAAGGGTTAGGAGGGGTTAAGAGGGGTTAGGAAGGGTTAGGAGGGTTTAGGAAGGGTTAGGAGGTGATAGGAAGGTTTAGGATGGGTTAGGAAGGGTTAGGAGGGGTTAGGAGGGGTTAGGAGGGGTTAGATGGGTTAGGAGGGGTTAGGAGGGGTTAGGAGGGGTTAGGAGGTGATAGATGGGTTAGGAGCGTTTAGAATGGGTTAGGAGGTGATAGATGGGTTAGGAGGGTTTAGGACAGGTTAGGAGGTGATAGAAGGGTTAGGAGGGGTTAGGAGGTGATAGATGGGTTAGGAGGGTATAGGACAGGTTAGGAGGTGATAGAAGGGTTAGGAGGGGTTAGGAGGGGTTAGTGTCGTGACGTTGTATTAGTTAATGTGACGACTGTTGTTCATCAAATGATTAAAGTTTCTAGTTGCGTGATTAACTGAATCAAGCAATTATTAACTCATTACCCTGGGGCACCATGTGAAAACTAGTTTTTATTGAGTTTCTATTTCCCAAATTAACTCAAAGAATATCAGAATATTGATTTTACAACAGCCGCTAATTAACCAGTTGCCTCTACCAATCTCGTTCTGAACGTCGTATAGCCCGTGAATCTGCACGGACTTGGGTCTCACCAATTAATTTGTACCAAACCAATCTTAGTTGAATATTTATTTACTAAAACGCTAAAATGATGATAAAAGATAGGAGGTTAGACAAAACACATTATAGGCTATTGATTCGAACTTAGTATAACGGGCCAACACACTATAGCGGTTGAATTCACCAATTTGTAAGTCGCTCTGGATAAGAGCGTCTGCTAAATGACTTAAATGTAAATGTAAATGTTACTCACAATGAAGATTTCAAAAGAGAGAGAAAAAGAGAAAGTACACAAGAGAAATATACATTTGGGTGAATTTGTCAGCTATTTTATTCTAACCCTAGCCTTGCCCCAAACTGCCGCTCTTCTGGGTCCGAATATAATAATGTAATTACATGGGGATGATCTCTGAGGATTCTCTGCGTAAGCCTTCAGCTGACGCACTACTCCGGCGCACCTCCCTGATCGTCCTCCTGCTGTCAGTGTCCTTTTGCGCTTAGGAGTCTGTTCCCTCACCCTTTGCTCTGGAAGGGGTCTTCTGAGGACAGACAGCTCTGTGGCTCATAGCTCACAGCATAGGAATGAAACCCTTTAGATACCACGATTCGATGGGAGATGGAGGCTAGGTGGTTCGACTTGAATTCACCCGCTTAGACACAGCTACTCATCCGTAGCTTGGGTAGAAAAGGATTTCTTTGTCTCCAAACTTGCGTTGCGTTCTGGGTTTGTTGACTTTTTAGACCTTGCTGCAGCTGGGGTCACGTAGTCTTCCTGTAAATTCTACACTCACAGGTTTTATACCCTTGGGTCAGAAGTGGGCGGAACCGCCTTTAGGGCAATTCTCTGGGCGTACCAAGTTAATGAGGCAAGGTCTAGATTTTATTCAAATCCAATTTTAGACAACTAACTTAACGTTTCATCTTCCCCAAAACATTCTCTTTGATTTGGATATTTTCCGTACAATGTACAATGTATGAACATCAAACATCTACTAGGAAAACTCTTCACGTTACACTGTTTTCGTAATAACGTTATCTATTAACCTTTAATAACAAAACAACAAAACATAATAACAAAACATTTTCATATTCCATCTATCATCATGACCACCATTGTGGCTGACGGAAACCATTGTTCCAAAGTCCCTTTATTTCATGTTTAATGTTCTGATGCTGGTTCTCCATAGTAGCAGGACATAGGAATGTTTTTATTCATTAATTTTTTTTATTTCACCTTTATTTAACCAGGTAGGCTAGTTGAGAACAAGTTCTCATTTGCAACTGCGACCTGGCCAAGATAAAGCTTAGCAGTGTGAACAGACAACACAGAGTTACACATGGAGTAAACAATAAACAAGTCAATAACACAGTACAAAAAAAAGGGGAGTCTATATACATTGTGTGCAAAAGGCATGAGGAGGTAGGCGAATAATTACAATTTTGCAGATTAGCACTGGAGTGATAAATGATCAGATGGTCATGTACAGGTAGAGATACTGGTGTGCAAAAGAGCAGAAAAGTAAATAAATAAAAACAGTGTGGGGATGAGGTAGGTGAAAATGGGTGGGCTATTTACCAATAGACTATGTACAGCTGCAGCGATCGGTTAGCTGCTCAGATAGCACATGTTTGAAGTTGGTGAGGGAGATAAAAGTCTCCAACTTCAGGGATTTTGCAGTCGTTCCAGTCACAGGCAGCAGAGTACTGGAACGAAAGGCGGCCAAATGAGGTGTTGGCTTTAGGGATGATCAGTGAGATACACCTGCTGGAGCGCGTGCTACGGTTGGGTGTTGCCATCGTGACCAGTGAACTGAGATAAGGCAGAGCTTTACCTAGCATGGACTTGTAGATGACCTGGAGCCAGTGGGTCTGGCGAAGAATATGTAGCGAGGGCCAGAATGTTGTCTGTGGCCTGAGATTTACCAGGGACGTGAGGGCTCATAAAACCCCCACATCTTCAGACCCCAAGATCTCTCCTCCTCTGTTGGGGTTGAGAGATAATCAGTAGGGTTGTGGTCTCCTGTAACATGACCAGATCAGGACAGTCATGACAGTAAGGAAGGGTTTGGAGGGGTTCGGAGAGTTTAGGAAGGATTAGGAGGTGTTAGGAAGGGAAGGGTTTGGAGGGGTTTTGAAGGGTTATGATGGGTTTTGAAGGGTTAGGAAGGGTTTGGAGTGGTTAGGGAGGGTTAGGAACGGTTATGATGGGTTAGGAAGGGTTATGAAGGGTTATGAATGGTTAGGAAGGGTTAGGAGGGTTTAGGAAAGGTTCGGAAGGTTTAGTGCATATGAAGGATTATGATTAGGAAGGGTTAGGGATAGGAACTGTATGGGTATAGGAAGGGTTAGGATGATTTTGGAAAGGTTGTTGAAGTGAGAGCTCCATCAGTGCTATTTTAACAAGGCTGATCATGACTTTTAAGTACTGCAGTTTTTACTTCTCATGTGAAACTCAACTATTGGTGGGTGGAGGTTAGTTAATGGACTTGTTCACAATCTTTGTCTGAGGAGAACCTAGAAGCCTGGTAGGACAAGCTGTAGTCATCAGTTGAACTAGCAGTTGGAATTGAACAAAGTCACCTTATGCCAGATATTTCTACTGGTTCCATCACATAGGACCACTAAGCTAGTGCTGCAGTATATTGGGATCATTTTGATACAGTCAACAAACATATAAACAGCACCCTTTTATGTACTGAAGGAGTTGTCCTCCATATGCCAGTCTGCCAGCAGAACCGTGTTGACTCAGTCACTTCTAATCACTTCTAGTCACTTCCAGAAGCCTGTAGTAGTTAGGTAGTGGTTAATAATTATAGGACAGTAGTAAACTAATTAGTTCAGGGTAGATTAATCATACCACATTTTTGGGGGGGAATGTTGACCTTTAGTTGACATGATGATGATGAGTCATGGGATCAGTGTGTATGCTGGATAAACCGTGCATTACAATTTCACCTGACTCCACCTTACCCGACTCCACATTTAGTAGTAGTAACGATGATAGGTGACAGGCATCCTGGTTTGGCCTTCAGAACCACTGGGGCGTTGCCAGTGAAATCACTGTTAGCACTAACCCTATTGTTGAAGTTGACGTGAATACTGCAGTGACATTCATGTTTGTTTTAAATGAGTCAGGCCTTAATCTGAGATTAGGTTTCCGTCCCAAAATGGCACACTACTCCCTACGTAATGAACTGCTATTGGCCAGGGCCCAAAGAGGTTTGGTGTTTGAGGGCCCGATAGATCATTATGTAGGGAGTAGGATGCCATTTGGGACACATTCCTGGTACCATGACTGAGCAGGTTTTAATAAGGGCTGGGGATAGTTAGCTTGAGATTTTTTCAGGCAGCCGGTTCATATCCTGTTTGAGGTCGCCAAGCTCCACTCACCACACACTCCCTGTCCTCACTACACCTTGGACCTGTCAGCTGCTCAGCAACACTCACTCCTGTTTCTAAAAAGAGAAGGTTGTAATAGTACTCTTAAATTGTATATAGTATGACTTCCTCTATCTAAATATTGGTATATAGTAAGTATGGCTTCCTCTATCTAACTATCTGTATATAGTAAGTATGACTTCCTCTATCTAACTATCTCTATATAGTATGACTTCCTCTATCTAACTATCTGTATATAGTATGACTTCCTCTATCTAACTATCTGTATATAGTAAGTATGACTTCCTCTATCTAACTATCTGTAAATAGTATGACGTCCTCTATCTAACTATCTGTATATATTAAGTATGACTTCCTCTATCTAACTATCTGTATAAAGTAAGTATGACTTCCTCTATGTAACTATCTGTATATAGTAAGTATGACTTCCCCTATCTAACTATCTGTATATAGCATGACTTCCTCTATCTAACTATCTGTATATAGTAAGTATGACTTCCTCTATCGAACTATCTGTATATAGTAAGTATGACTTCCCCTATCTAACTATCTGTATATAGTATGACTTCCTCTATCTAACTATCTGTATATAGTAAGCATGGCTTCCTCTATCTAACTATCTGTAAATAGTATGACGTCCTCTATCTAACTATCTGTATATATTAAGTATGACTTCCTCTATCTAACTATCTGTATATAGTATGACTTCCTCTATCTAACTATCTGTATATAGTAAGTATGACTTCCCCTATCTAACTATCTCTATATAGTATGACTTCCTCTATCTAACTATCTGTATATAGTAAGTATGACTTCCTCTATGTAACTATCTGTATATAGTAAGTATGACTTCCTCTATCTAACTATCTGTATATAGTAAGTATGACTTCATCTATCTAACTATCTGTATATAGTAAGTATGACTTCCTCTATCTAACTATCTGTATATAGTATGACTTCCTCTATCTAACTATCTGTATATAGTAAGTATGACTTCCTCTATCTAACTCTCTGTATATAGTAAGTATGACTTCCTCTATGTAACTATCTGTATATAGTAAGTATGACTTCCCCTATCTAACTATCTGTATATAGTATGACTTCCTCTATCTAACTATTTGTATATAGTAAGTATGACTTCCTCTATCTAACTATCTGTATATAGTAAGTATGACTTCCTCTATCTAACTATCTGTATATAGTAAGTATGACTTCCCCTATCTAACTATCTGTATATAGTATGACTTCCTCTATCTAACTATCTGTACATAGTAGGTATGACTTCCTCTATCTAACTATCTGTATATAGTAAGTATGACTTCCTCTATTTAACTATCTGTATATAGTAAGTTTGACTTCCTCTATCTAACTATCTGTATATAGTATGACTTCCTCTATCTAACTATCTGTATATAGTAAGTATGACTTACTCTATTTAACCATCTGTATATAGTAAGTATGACCACTGAATGAATTCAGTAACTAGGCTTTCTCTATCTTGATATAAAGCGGTCATGTAGCTGTGTTCTCATAAATCAAAGCTCACCCATAGTTCTCTGCTTTGGTTTTGCCTTTGCGTTCTCATACAGTACAGCAAGCTGTATTCTTACAGTCAGTGACATTTTATAGTCCTTCCGTGACACTAATGTGATAGTGATATGTCGTAGTGTTTGCTCAGTGACACCCTGTGTGTTTGTCTGGCAGTGCTGATATCTGTCCGAAGGGGCAATTCCCCTGATTGCGGAAGTTGTTTGTTGCCATAGTGGCTAGTTTACGCCAAGTTGACAGGCCTGTCTGTTCTTAGACCACCTGTTCTCCAGAACAGTCATGAGATTCCCTGCTTTTATAATAGGCACTTTACTGCAGAATATCTACTGTATATTGCCTTTAACCTTAAAAGTACCGACTGGGGTTATTTTGACCCCAGAGGCATATTTTTGTTCTCAGCCCAGAGGTGGTTTATTCAATTCTTCATTCAACTTGTTCTTACCAAATCTAAATCATTGAGTCTTTCTGTATATGGACATAAAATGTGTTTTGACCCCACCCCAAAACATCTAACTCCACCTACAGTCCTACAGCAGATAGGATCTTTATTTGAATATAGGTTTCCATGGAAACATAATGACAAGTTATCCATACCAGCAGAGGATGGACAGGGACCTGTATCAGTGAGTTTGACCAGATAGACGTATCATCTGCAGTGATGTAGCACCCCATGTACCTGCCTAAGGTTCTATACAACGTATAGTGCATTCGGAAATATTCAGACCCCTTCAGTTTTTCCCCATTTTGTTATGTTGAAGCCTTATTCAAAAATGGATCAAAAATTTTTTCTCCCCCCTCATCAATCTACAGATAATACCCCATAATGATAAAACAAAAACAGGTTAAAAATAATGAAATATGACATTTACATAAGTATTCAGACCCTTTACTTAGTACTTAGTACTTAGCACCTTTGGCAGCGATTACAGCCTTAAGTCTTATTTGGTATGACGCTACCAGCTTGGCACACCTGTATTTTGGGAGTTTCTCCCATTCTTCTCTGCAGATCCTCTCAATCTCTGTCAAGTTGGACGGGAAGCGTCACGCACAGATATTTTCAGTTCTCTCCAGAGATGTTCGATCGGGTTTAAGCCTGGGCTCTGGCTAGGCCACTCAAGTACATTCAGAGAATTGTCCCAAAGCCAATCCTGCATTGTCTTGGCTATGTGCTTATGGTTGCTGTCCGGTTGGAAGGTGAAAGTTCACCATAGTCTGAGGTCCTGAGCACAGGTTTTCATCAATGGTCTCTCTGTACTTTGCTCCGTTCATCTTTGCCTCGAGCCTGACTAGTCTCCCAGTCCCTGCCGCTGAAAAACATCCCCACAGCATGATGCTACCACCACCATGCTTCACCGTAGGGATGATGCCAGGTTTCCTCCAGACGTGATGCTTGGAATTCAGGCTGAAGAGTTCAATCTTAGTTTCATCAGACCGGAGAATCTTGTTTCTCATGGTCTGAAAGTCCTTTAGGTGCCTTTTGGAAAACTTCAAGCAGGCTGTCAGGTGCTTTTTACTGAGGAGAGGTTTCCGCCTGGCCAGTCTACCGCAAAGGCCTGATTGGTGGAGTGCTTCAAAGATGGTTGTCCTTCTGGAAGTTTCTCCACAGGGAAACTCTGTCAGAGTGACCATCGGGTTCTTGGTCACGTCTCTGACCAAGGCCCTTCTCCCCGATTGCTCAATTTTGCCGGGCGGCCAGTTCTAAGAAGAATCTTAGTGGTTCTAAAAACGTATTCTATTTAAGAATGATGGAGTACACTGTGTTCTTGGTGGGGACCTTAAATGCTGCAGAAATGTTTTGGTTCCCTTCCCCAGATCTGGATCCCGAGTGACGCACAATGGGATTGCCTTGCAGTTCTCCAGCTGTATCCACTGAACACGTGCAAGGTTCAAGGCACGATGGCAGGGGGCACGGGATGGACCGCAGAGTTGAGCACAGATGACCGACCTAGCCCATGTGGAAGGGAGAGGGGCGTGGGGGGGGACCCCATTCTCTAGTACAGCCATTATTGAAGTCTATCAAATGCTTCTCAAAGATGCCCTCTGGTGGTCAAACTAGCACTAACTCGCATTAATGGCAACAGTGGTTGGCACTTAAATAACGTGTCATAGAATTCTGCAGGACCATGCAAGCTGCGCCGCGGTACGCTGCAACTTTAAAAGGAGGAACCACTATACTAAGGAGCTCATATCATAGACAGAAGCCTTCTGCATGGCACACCAATCCGAACTCATCTCCTGGCATGTCCAGCCCATCCATTATCTCAGCCAATCATGGCTAGCGGGAAGGTTCCTGTCTTTTTCCATTGCTAAACCAACTCGGCTCGTAATTATTATTATTGTTTTGTCTCTACAGATGACATACAGTACAAGTTGGTTTTCAAGGCACATGGAAGGTCACATGTTCCTGATTTCTGAAAAAAACAAATTTGGATACAATTATTTACATGCCTAATTATGTTGTTTTATAAGAAAGAATTTGATATTTTTCTGTGATTGTTGCTTTTTCCAATAGTTTCTTCTTGGGGTTAAAATGACCCCAGGTGGTTATCGATGTACACAGTAAAACAATATCTATTTGTTTCAACTAACTTTTAGTTCCACAGACTTTTTTGGTTTACTCAACTTTTTGGTCAAAGTGTCACCTGAACTTAACATTTTTAGTTGGCCCAAACATGTCCAACATGAGAAAACATAGATAAAAATTCTATCAATTTTAAAATGATCTGTTTGCTCAAATTTTCTAGTATGTTCATTCAACTAGAAATTATTATTGTTGTGTATAACCAGTTGCACAGCTTTTATTTTTGTTAAGATGTCCAAAAATACATTTTTCATTGAATAAACATGAGACAGGTTGAGCAAACACATCATTTTAAATTGATTGAACGTTTTCTCAAGTTGGAGAAAAATTGGGGTCAACAATTTTTGGGGGGGTTCAGTTTAACACTTAGTCTGAAAAGTAAACAAAAAGAAGCCGTGGAACCAGTTACTTAATAATAATTAGTTGAAACAACTACATTTGTGGGTGTTTATTTTTTATTTTTTAGTGTATGTCAAATATGTTGGTGGCTTGGTGGTTAAAGACTGTGGAAGATAGGCACTTTTCAGTAATCATGCAGCAACCTTTCTGAGGTGATTCACAGTACATTCAGCATGCTCTCTACTGTGTTGTTAGTTGTGCAGAATGACTGAAGAAAGTCCAGAAGCCTTTCAGCATGTCAGCAGGAAGTCTGGCCTACAGATCTGGACCATCAATGTAAGTCCCACGCCTTTCAAAACACATCCTATTGTAATATACTGTAACAGATGTAGGATCTTCATTTGATCACCCTGTTGCAGGATAACTTTTCTGCAATGCAGTAGATTTTAAACTTCTAGTTTACTTGAGGTCTAAAAAGGCTTTTAATGTTTGGAATTTCCACTTTGAAATTGTAGACTTGATTTTCCCTTATGAGAAATGTATCAACCCCTACAAAAAGGTCAATTAATTTTAATCTACTTAATAATTAATTAATCTACTTAATAATTCACGATTCCTGTTTCTGCAGGATTATTTTCATGCTGTAGCAAACTGGCACAAATGAAGATCCTACATCTGTTTATACAGCAGTCTCCCCTGGGTTATATAGCTGATCTCCACTGGGTTATACAGCAGTCTCCACTGGGTTATACAGCAGCCTCCACTGGGTTATACAGCAGTCTCCACTGGGTTATACAGCAGTCTCCACTGGGTTATACAGCAGCCTCCACTGGGTTATACAGCAGTCTCCACTGGGTTATACAGCAGCCTCCACTGGGTTATACAGCAGCCTCCACTGGGTTATACAGCAGTCTCCACTGGGTTATACAGCAGTCTCCACTGGGTTGTACAGCAGTCTCCACTGGGTTGTACAGCAGTCTCCACTGGGTTATTTAGCGGTCTCCACTGGGTTATACAGCAGCCTCCACTGGGTTATACAGCAGTCTCCACTGGGTTATACAGCAGTCTCCACTGGGTTGTACAGCAGTCTCCATTGGGTTGTACAGCAGTCTCCACTGGGTTATACAGCAGTCTCCACTGGGTTATACAGCAGTCTCCACTGGGTTATACAGCAGTCTCCACTCGGTTATACAAAAGTCTCCACTGGGTTATATAGCTGGTCTCCACTGGGTTATATAGCTGGTCTCCACTGGGTTATACAGCGGTCTCCACTGGGTTTTACAGCGGTCTCCACTGGGTTATATAGCTGGTCTGCACTGGGTTATACAGCGGTCTCCACTGGGTTTTACAGCGGTCTCCACTGGGTTATACAGCAGTCTAAACTGGGTTATACAGCAGTCTCCACTGGGTTATACGCAGTCTCCACTAGGTTATACAAAAGTCTCCACTGGGTTATATAGCTGGTCTCCACTGGGTTATACAGCGGTCTCCACTGGGTTTTACAGCGGTCTCCACTGGGTTATACAGCAGTCTCCACTGGGTTATACGCAGTCTCCACTGGGTTATACAAAAGTCTCCACTGGGTTATATAGCTGGTCTCCACTGGGTTATATAGCTGGTCTCCACTGGGTTATACAGCGGTCTCCACTGGGTTTTATAGCGGTCTCCATTGGGTTATATAGCTGGTCTCCACTGGGTTATATAGCTGGTCTCCACTGGGTTATATAGCTGGTCTCCACTGGGTTATACAGCGGTCTCCACTGGGTTATATAGCTGGTCTCCACTGGGTTATACAGCGGTCTCCACTGGGTTATACAGCGGTCTCCACTGGGTTATATAGCTGGTCTCCACTGGGTTATATAGCTGGTCTCCACTGGGTTATACAGCTGGTCTCCATTGGGTTATATAGCTGGTCTCCACTGGGTTATATAGCTGGTCTCCACTGGGTTATATAGCTGGTCTCCACTGGGTTATACAGCTGGTCTCCACTGGGTTATATAGCTGGTCTCCACTGGGTTATACAGCGGTCTCCACTGGGTTATACAGCGGTCTCCACTGGGTTATACAGCGGTCTCCACTGGGTTATACAGTGGTCTCCACTGGGTATATTACACTTAGTCTCAGATTCAATGCTGAGATGGGACTTTTGTGACAGTTTTCTTTGGTGTTCTGTCACGCTGTTATTGAAATATAATATTCTGAACGTATCTTGTTGTTTTTAAGAACATGAAGATGGTTCCTGTACCGGACCAAGCTTTTGGGAACTTCTTTGAGGGAGATTGTTACATTGTCCTCTATGTGAGTATTGCTACATTGTCCTCTATGTGAGTATTGCTACATTGTCCTCTATGTGAGTATTGTTACATTGTCCTCTATGTGAGTATTGCTACATTGTCCTCTATGTGAGTATTGTTACATTGTCCTCTATGTGAGTATTGTTACATTCTCCTCTATGTGAGTATTGCTACGTTGTCCTCTATGTGAGTATTGTTACATTGTCCTCTATGTGAGTATTGCTACATTCTCCTCTATGTGAGTATTGCTACATTGTCCTCTATGTGAGTATTGCTACATTGTCCTCTATGTGAGTATTGCTACATTGTCCTCTATGTGAGTATTGTTACATTGTCCTATGTGAGTATTGCTACATTGTCCTCTATGTGAGTATTGCTACATTGTCCTCTGTGAGTATTGCTACATTGTCCTCTATGTGAGTATTGTTACATTGTCCTCTGTGTGTATTGCTACATTGTCCTCTATGTGAGTATTGTTACATTGTCCTATGTGAGTATTGCTACATTGTCCTCTGTCAGTATTGCTACATTGTCCTCTATGTGAGTATTGTTACATTGTCCTATGTGAGTATTGCTACATTGTCCTCTATGTGAGTATTGCTACATTGTCCTCTATGTGAGTATTGCTACATTGTCCTCTATGTGAGTATTGCTACATTGTCCTCTGTGAGTATTGCTACATTGTCCTCTGTGAATATTGCTACATTGTCCTCTATGTGAGTATTGCTACATTGTCCTCTATGTGAGTATTGCTACATTGTCCTCAGTGAGTATTGCTACATTGTCCTCAGTGAGTATTGCTACATTGTCCTCAGTGAGTATTGCTACATTGTCCTCAGTGAGTATTGCTACATTGTCCTCTATGTGAGTATTGCTACATTGTCCTCTATGTGAGTATTGCTACATTGTCCTCTATGTGAGTATTGCTACATTGTCCTCTATGTGAGTATTGCTACATTGTCCTCTATGTGAGTATTGCTACATTGTCCTCTGTGAGTATTGCTACATTATCCTCTATGTGAGTATTGCTACATTGTCCTCTGTGAATATTGCTACATTGTCCTATGTGAGTATTGCTACATTGTCCTCAGTGAGTTTTGCTACATTGTCCTCTATGTGAGTATTGTTACATTGTCCCATGTATTGCTACATAGTATTGCTACATTGTCCTCTATGTGAGTATTGCTACATTGTCCTCTATGTGAGTATTGCTACATTGTCCTCTGTGAGTATTGCTACATTGTCCTCTGTGAGTATTGCTACATTGTCCTCTATGTGAGTATTGTTACATTGTCCTATGTGAGTATTGCTACATTGTCCTCTATGTGAGTATTGCTACATTGTCCTCTATGTGAGTATTGCTACATTGTCCTCTGTGAGTATTGCTACATTGTCCTCTATGTGAGTATTGTTACATTGTCCTCTATGTGAGTTTTGCTACATTGTCCTCTATGTGAGTATTGCTACATTGTCCTCTATGTGAGTATTGCTACATTGTCCTCTATGTGAGTATTGCTACATTGTCCTCTATGTGAGTATTGCTACATTGTCCTCTATGTGAGTATTGCTACATTGTCCTCTATGTGAGTATTGCTACATTGTCCTCTATGTGAGTATTGTTACATTGTCCTAAGTGAGTATTGCTACTACATTGTCCTCTATGTGAGTATTGCTACATTGTCCTCTATGTGAGTATTGTTACATTGTCCTATGTGAGTATTGCTACATTGTCCTCTATGTGAGTATTGCTACATTGTCCTCTATGTGAGTATTGCTACATTGTCCTTTATGTGAGTATTGCTACATTGTCCTCTGTGAATATTGCTACATTGTCCTCTGTGAATATTGCTACATTGTCCTATGTGAGTACTGCTACATTGTCCTCAGTGAGTATTGCTACATTGTCCTCAGTGAGTTTTGCTACATTGTCATCTATGTGAGTATTGTTACATTGTCCCATGTGAGTATTGCTACATTGTCCTCTATGTGAGTATTGCTACATTGTCCTATATGTGAGTATTGCTACATTGTCCTCTGTGAGTATTGCTACATTGTCCTCTGTGAGTATTGCTACATTGTCCTCTATGTGAGTATTGTTACATTGTCCTATGTGAGTATTGCTACATTGTCCTCTATGTGAGTATTGCTACATTGTCCTCTATGTGAGTATTGCTACATTGTCCTCTGTGAGTATTGCTACATTGTCCTCTATGTGAGTATTGTTACATTGTCCTATGTGAATATTGCTACATTTTCCTCTATGTGAGTATTGCTACATTGTCCTCTATGTGAGTATTGCTACATTGTCCTCTGTGAGTATTGCTACATTGTCCTCTATGTGAGTATTGCTACATTGTCCTCTATGTGAGTATTGCTACATTTTCCTCTATGTGAGTATTGCTACATTGTCCTCTGTGAGTATTGCTACATTGTCCTCTGTGAATATTGCTACATTGTCCTCTATGTGAGTATTGCTACATTGTCCTCTGTCAGTATTGCTACATTGTCCTCTATGTGAGTATTGTTACATTGTCCTATGTGAGTATTGCTACATTGTCCTCTATGTGAGTATTGCTACATTGTCCTCTATGTGAGTATTGCTACATTGTCCTCTGTGAGTATTGCTACATTGTCCTCTATGGGAGTATTGCTACATTGTCCTCTATGTGAGTATTGCTACATTGTCCTCTATGTGAGTATTGCTACATTGTCCTCTATGTGAATATTGCTACATTGTCCTCTATGTGAGTATTGCTACATTGTCCTCTATGTGAGTATTGCTACATTGTCCTCTATGTGAGTATTGCTACATTGTCCTCTGTGAGTATTGCTACAGTGTCCTCTATGTGAGTATTGCTACATTGTCCTCTGTGAGTATTGCTACGTTGTCCTCTATGTGAGTATTGTTACATTGTCCTCTGTGAGTATTGCTACATTGTCCTCTATGTGAGTATTGCTACATTGTCCTCTATGTGAGTTTTGCTACATTGTCCTCTATGTGAGTATTGCTACATTGTCCTCTATGTGAGTATTGCTACATTGTCCTCTATGTGAGTATTGCTACATTGTCCTCTATGTGAGTATTGCTACATTGTCCTCTATGTGAGTATTGCTACATTGTCCTCTATGTGAGTATTGCTACATTGTCCTCTATGTGAGTATTGCTACATTGTCCTCTATGTGAGTATTGCTACATTGTCCTCTGTGAGTATTGCTACATTGTCCTCTGTGAATATTGCTACATTGTCCTCTATGTGAGTATTGCTACATTGTCCTCTGTGAGTATTGCTACATTCTCCTCTATGTGAGTATTGCTACATTGTCCTCAGTGAGTATTGCTACATTGTCCTCGATGTGAGTATTACTACATTGTCCTCTGTGAGTATTGCTACATTGTCCTCTATGTGAGTATTGCTACATTGTCCTCTATGTGAGTATTGCTACATTGTCCTCTATGTGAGTATTGCTACATTGTCCTCTATGTGAGTATTGCTACATTGTCCTCTATGTGAATATTGCTACATTGCCCTCTATGTGAGTATTGCTACATTGTCCTCTATGTGAGTATTGCTACATTGTCCTCTATGTGAGTATTGCTACATTGTCCTCTGTGAGTATTGCTACATTCTCCTCTATGTGAGTATTGCTACATTGTCCTCTATGTGAGTATTGCTACATTGTCCTCTATGTGAGTATTGCTACATTGTCCTCTATGTGAGTATTGTTACATTGTCCTATGTGAGTATTGCTACATTGTCCTCTGTCAGTATTGCTACATTGTCCTCTATGTGAGTATTGTTACATTGTCCTATGTGAGTATTGCTACATTGTCCTCTATGTGAGTATTGCTACATTGTCCTCTATGTGAGTATTGCTACATTGTCCTCTATGTGAGTATTGCTACATTGTCCTCTGTGAGTATTGCTACATTGTCCTCTGTGAATATTGCTACATTGTCCTCTATGTGAGTATTGCTACATTGTCCTCTATGTGAGTATTGCTACATTGTCCTCAGTGAGTATTGCTACATTGTCCTCAGTGAGTATTGCTACATTGTCCTCAGTGAGTATTGCTACATTGTCCTCAGTGAGTATTGCTACATTGTCCTCTATGTGAGTATTGCTACATTGTCCTCTATGTGAGTATTGCTACATTGTCCTCTATGTGAGTATTGCTACATTGTCCCCTGTGAATATTGCTACATTGTCCTCTATGTGAGTATTGCTACATTGTCCTCTGTGAGTATTGCTACATTCTCCTCTATGTGAGTATTGCTACATTGTCCTCAGTGAGTATTGCTACATTGTCCTCGATGTGAGTATTGCTACATTGTCCTCTGTGAGTATTGCTACATTGTCCTCTATGTGAGTATTGCTACATTGTCCTCTATGTGAGTATTGCTACATTGTCCTCTATGTGAGTATTGCTACATTGTCCTCTATGTGAGTATTGCTACATTGTCCTCTATGTGAATATTGCTACATTGCCCTCTATGTGAGTATTGCTACATTGTCCTCTATGTGAGTATTGCTACATTGTCCTCTATGTGAGTATTGCTACATTGTCCTCTGTGAGTATTGCTACATTCTCCTCTATGTGAGTATTGCTACATTGTCCTCTATGTGAGTATTGCTACATTGTCCTCTATGTGAGTATTGCTACATTGTCCTCTATGTGAGTATTGTTACATTGTCCTATGTGAGTATTGCTACATTGTCCTCTATGTGAGTATTGCTACATTGTCCTCTGTGAGTATTGCTACATTGTCCTCTATGTGAGTATTGTTACATTGTCCTCTGTGTGTATTGCTACATTGTCCTCTATGTGAGTATTGTTACATTGTCCTATGTGAGTATTGCTACATTGTCCTCTGTCAGTATTGCTACATTGTCCTCTATGTGAGTATTGTTACATTGTCCTATGTGAGTATTGCTACATTGTCCTCTATGTGAGTATTGCTACATTGTCCTCTATGTGAGTATTGCTACATTGTCCTCTATGTGAGTATTGCTACATTGTCCTCTGTGAGTATTGCTACATTGTCCTCTGTGAATATTGCTACATTGTCCTCTATGTGAGTATTGCTACATTGTCCTCTATGTGAGTATTGCTACATTGTCCTCAGTGAGTATTGCTACATTGTCCTCAGTGAGTATTGCTACATTGTCCTCAGTGAGTATTGCTACATTGTCCTCAGTGAGTATTGCTACATTGTCCTCTATGTGAGTATTGCTACATTGTCCTCTATGTGAGTATTGCTACATTGTCCTCTATGTGAGTATTGCTACATTGTCCTCTATGTGAGTATTGCTACATTGTCCTCTATGTGAGTATTGCTACATTGTCCTCTGTGAGTATTGCTACATTATCCTCTATGTGAGTATTGCTACATTGTCCTCTGTGAATATTGCTACATTGTCCTATGTGAGTATTGCTACATTGTCCTCAGTGAGTTTTGCTACATTGTCCTCTATGTGAGTATTGTTACATTGTCCCATGTGAGTATTGCTACATTGTCCTCTATGTGAGTATTGCTACATTGTCCTCTATGTGAGTATTGCTACATTGTCCTCTGTGAGTATTGCTACATTGTCCTCTGTGAGTATTGCTACATTGTCCTCTATGTGAGTATTGTTACATTGTCCTATGTGAGTATTGCTACATTGTCCTCTATGTGAGTATTGCTACATTGTCCTCTATGTGAGTATTGCTACATTGTCCTCTGTGAGTATTGCTACATTGTCCTCTATGTGAGTATTGTTACATTGTCCTTTGTGAATATTGCTACATTTTCCTCTATGTGAGTATTGCTACATTGTCCTCTATGTGAGTATTGCTACATTGTCCTCTATGTGAGTATTGCTACATTGTCCTCTATGTGAGTATTGCTACATTGTCCTCTATGTGAGTATTGCTACATTGTCCTCTATGTGAGTATTGCTACATTGTCCTCTATGTGAGTATTGTTACATTGTCCTAAGTGAGTATTGCTACTACATTGTCCTCTATGTGAGTATTGCTACATTGTCCTCTATGTGAGTATTGTTACATTGTCCTATGTGAGTATTGCTACATTGTCCTCTATGTGAGTATTGCTACATTGTCCTCTATGTGAGTATTGCTACATTGTCCTTTATGTGAGTATTGCTACATTGTCCTCTGTGAATATTGCTACATTGTCCTCTGTGAATATTGCTACATTGTCCTATGTGAGTACTGCTACATTGTCCTCAGTGAGTATTGCTACATTGTCCTCAGTGAGTTTTGCTACATTGTCATCTATGTGAGTATTGTTACATTGTCCCATGTGAGTATTGCTACATTGTCCTCTATGTGAGTATTGCTACATTGTCCTATATGTGAGTATTGCTACATTGTCCTCTGTGAGTATTGCTACATTGTCCTCTGTGAGTATTGCTACATTGTCCTCTATGTGAGTATTGTTACATTGTCCTATGTGAGTATTGCTACATTGTCCTCTATGTGAGTATTGCTACATTGTCCTCTATGTGAGTATTGCTACATTGTCCTCTGTGAGTATTGCTACATTGTCCTCTATGTGAGTATTGTTACATTGTCCTATGTGAATATTGCTACATTTTCCTCTATGTGAGTATTGCTACATTGTCCTCTATGTGAGTATTGCTACATTGTCCTCTGTGAGTATTGCTACATTGTCCTCTATGTGAGTATTGCTACATTGTCCTCTATGTGAGTATTGCTACATTTTCCTCTATGTGAGTATTGCTACATTGTCCTCTGTGAGTATTGCTACATTGTCCTCTGTGAATATTGCTACATTGTCCTCTATGTGAGTATTGCTACATTGTCCTCTGTCAGTATTGCTACATTGTCCTCTATGTGAGTATTGTTACATTGTCCTACGTGAGTATTGCTACATTGTCCTCTATGTGAGTATTGCTACATTGTCCTCTATGTGAGTATTGCTACATTGTCCTCTGTGAGTATTGCTACATTGTCCTCTATGGGAGTATTGCTACATTGTCCTCTATGTGAGTATTGCTACATTGTCCTCTATGTGAGTATTGCTACATTGTCCTCTATGTGAATATTGCTACATTGTCCTCTATGTGAGTATTGCTACATTGTCCTCTATGTGAGTATTGCTACATTGTCCTCTATGTGAGTATTGCTACATTGTCCTCTGTGAGTATTGCTACAGTGTCCTCTATGTGAGTATTGCTACATTGTCCTCTGTGAGTATTGCTACGTTGTCCTCTATGTGAGTATTGTTACATTGTCCTCTGTGAGTATTGCTACATTGTCCTCTATGTGAGTATTGCTACATTGTCCTCTATGTGAGTTTTGCTACATTGTCCTCTATGTGAGTATTGCTACATTGTCCTCTATGTGAGTATTGCTACATTGTCCTCTATGTGAGTATTGCTACATTGTCCTCTATGTGAGTATTGCTACATTGTCCTCTATGTGAGTATTGCTACATTGTCCTCTATGTGAGTATTGCTACATTGTCCTCTATGTGAGTATTGCTACATTGTCCTCTATGTGAGTATTGCTACATTGTCCTCTGTGAGTATTGCTACATTGTCCTCTGTGAATATTGCTACATTGTCCTCTATGTGAGTATTGCTACATTGTCCTCTGTGAGTATTGCTACATTCTCCTCTATGTGAGTATTGCTACATTGTCCTCAGTGAGTATTGCTACATTGTCCTCGATGTGAGTATTGCTACATTGTCCTCTGTGAGTATTGCTACATTGTCCTCTATGTGAGTATTGCTACATTGTCCTCTATGTGAGTATTGCTACATTGTCCTCTATGTGAGTATTGCTACATTGTCCTCTATGTGAGTATTGCTACATTGTCCTCTATGTGAATATTGCTACATTGCCCTCTATGTGAGTATTGCTACATTGTCCTCTATGTGAGTATTGCTACATTGTCCTCTATGTGAGTATTGCTACATTGTCCTCTGTGAGTATTGCTACAGTGTCCTCTATGTGAGTATTGCTACATTGTCCTCTGTGAGTATTGCTACGTTGTCCTCTATGTGAGTATTGTTACATTGTCCTCTGTGAGTATTGCTACGTTGTCCTATGTGAATATTGCTACATTGTCCTCTATGTGAGTATTGCTACATTGTCCTCTATGTGAGTATTGCTACATTGTCCTCTATGTGAGTATTGCTACATTGTCCTCTATGTGAGTATTGCTACATTGTCCTCTATGTGAGTATTGCTACATTGCCCTCAGTGAGTATTGCTACATTGTCCTCTATGTGAGTATTGCTACATTGTCCTCTGTGAGTATTGCTACATTGTCCTCTATGTGAGTATTGCTACATTGTCCTCTATGTGAGTATTGCTACATTGTCCTCTATGTGAGTATTGCTACATTGTCCTCTTTGTGAATATTGCTACATTGTCCTCTATGTGAGTATTGCTACATTGTCCTCTATGTGAGTATTGCTACATTGTCCTCTATGTGAGTATTGCTACATTGTACTCTGTGAGTATTGCTACAGTGTCTTCTATGTGAGTATTGCTACATTGTCCTCCGTGAGTATTGCTACGTTGTCCTCTATGTGAGTATTGTTACATTGTCCTCTGTGAGTATTGCTACGTTGTCCTCTGTCAGCATTGCTACGTTGTCCTCTATGTGAGTATTGCTACATTGTCCTCTGTGAGTATTGCTACATTGTCCTCTATGTGAGTATTGTTGCATTGTCCTCTGTGAGTATTGCTACGTTGTCCTCTATGTGAGTATTGTTACATTGTCTTCTGTGAGTATTGCTACGTTGTCCTCTGTCAGTATTGCTACGTTGTCCTCTGTGAGTATTGCTACATTGTCCTCTGTGAGTATTGCTACATTGTCCTCTATGTGAGTATTGCTACATTGTCCTCTGTGAGTATTGCTACATTGTCCTCTATGTGAGTATTGCTACATTGTCCTCTATGTGAGTATTGCTACATTGTCCTCGGTGAGTACTGCTACATATTTCTCTATGTGAGTATTGCTACATTGTCCTCTGTGAGTATTGCTACATTGTCCTCTATGTGAGTATTGCTACATTGTCCTCTGTGAGAGTATTGCTACATTGTCCTCTGTCAGTATTGCTATATTGTCCTTTGAGCCTCTAGCCTGGTACCCTGTAGACATTTTCTAAGGGTCATTCCTGAATTACGGTGGCATTTGGTCATGGCATTTTGAACACTTGTTATTAATTGTAATGTATTTGGGTATATCTTGGCATTCTAAATAAACAATTTGAAAGCTTAATGACTTTTAATCATTTGTATCATTATGATAACATTGTGCCACCAATAGGAGTAGTAACACTAATTCGAAATTTTAGGTAAATTAGTATTTCCTGAAATGGAGGCAACTCTAGGTCATCAATTTTGTAAAACATATTTACTAAAGTAATTAAATTAATCATTTTGCTCACAATGTTTTTTCCCTGACTAACACCAAGTGAAACTTTAGATGTAGACACAACTAAAAGGGTGTAATTATCTAATAATTTAGATAATTTAACATAGACTCCTCCCCGATAACACTGGAGAAAATGCTGAAGGTCCTTGTATACGGCATATTTGAAATCAGTGATTTTCATGGTGGTAACACCAATGACAGAAAATGCAACGTTATGACTGTAACTACTGTTCCCTGAAGGAGGGAAGGTACAACATACTATGGGGGAGTCACACTCTCGCCACTTCCTGTTGAAGGATTTACATTCACTCCTGACAAGAAGCCAAAGAAATCCGTGCCTCGCTGGAATCCTTGCCTGCCACAGTTGATAAGTGTGAGGCTTGGATTCATTCCTTCAATTTAATACCACTCTTCACCAAGCCCACTCTTCACCAAGCCCACTCTTCACCAAGCCCACCAAACGAGGGAGTTTTTGTGCATTTTATTAGGATCCCCATTAGCTAAAGCCGTAACGTTAGCTAATCTTCCTGAGTTCCTCGTTTCCCTCCTTCAGGGAACAGTAGTTATAGTCATAGCGTTACTTTCAATTTCAGTCAGTCAACTTTGGTACAACATACTATGGGAAAATATAATCACTCCCCAAATGGATACAACATGAAAACGGCCCATGGCAGACCACCCAGACCTGGGTATTGTACACATTGTGCACTGCCTGGAGACTTTCCCCTGTCCCAGCCATAAGCACGCTACGGGCAGTGTCATCCTCACAACAGTGTGTGGTGATGCCCAACTCGCTGCAGAAAAATATCTCCTATGGTCAACCCTTTAAACAACACTCAAGATGCTGTCAGACCCTGGCGGAGTGGTACACCGTAATCATGCCCCTGCTATATGCCAGTGGAAGAAACACTGCTTATGGACCGGACACGGGACATGCCCTGCCGCCAGCTGAATTAGGTAAACAGACTGTTCACAGAGCCGGACATCCTTGGTCTGTTGAATGTACTTGCATAAAGCTCGCACCGGACACAGGTCATGTAATCTCTGTTGCTCTTCAGAAGCAAAAGTTTGCGAAAAGAGACCTGTAGGATCATAGCCACGACCTTTGGTGCGAACTGAGTACTGGATAACGTGGGGAGGTCCCCAACACATTTAACCGAGGCCAATGCCATGGGCAGGGAGGTTTGTAGAAGAGGCTATTCAGATCCACTGATTCCAGAGAATCAAAGGGGGCACACAGTGCCTCCAAAACCGATGCCATGTCCCATGTAGACGCAATAGTTTTAGAGACTGGTCTGAGACGGTGTACACCTTTCAGGAATCGCACATTTACATTACATTTACATTTAAGTCATTTAGCAGACGCTCTTATCCAGAGCGACTTACAAATTGGTGAATTCACCTTATGACATCCAGTGGAACAGCCACTTTACAATAGTGCATCTAAATCATTTAAGGGGGGGGGTGAGAAGGATTACTTTATCCTATCCTAGGTATTCCTTAAAGAGGTGGGGTTTCAGGTGTCTCCGGAAGGTGGTGATTGACTCCGCTGTCCTGGCGTCGTGAGGGAGTTTGTTCCACCATTGGGGGGCCAGAGCAGCGAACAGTTTTGACTGGGCTGAGCGGGAACTGTACTTCCTCAGTGGTAGGGAGGCGAGCAGGCCAGAGGTGGATGAACGCAGTGCCCTTGTTTGGGTGTAGGGCCTGATCAGAGCCTGGAGGTACTGCGGTGCCGTTCCCTTCACAGCTCCGTAGGCAAGCACCATGGTCTTGTAGCGGATGCGAGCTTCAACTGGAAGCCAGTGGAGAGAGCGGAGGAGCGGGGTGACGTGAGAGAACTTGGGAAGGTTGAACACCAGACGGGCTGCGGCGTTCTGGATGAGTTGTAGGGGTTTAATGGCACAGGCAGGGAGCCCAGCCAACAGCGAGTTGCAGTAATCCAGACGGGAGATGACAAGTGCCTGGATTAGGACCTGCGCCACTTCCTGTGTGAGGCAGGGTCGTACTCTGCGGATGTTGTAGAGCATGAACCTACAGGAACGGGCCACCGCCTTGATGTTAGTTGAGAACGACAGGGTGTTGTCCAGGATCACGCCAAGGTTCTTAGCGCTCTGGGAGGAGGACACAATGGAGTTGTCAACCGTGATGGCGAGATCATGGGACGGGCAGTCCTTCCCCGGGAGGAAGAGCAGCTCCGTCTTGCCGAGGTTCAGCTTGAGGTGGTGATCCGTCATCCACACTGATATGTCTGCCAGACATGCAGAGATGCGATTCGCCACCTGGTCATCAGAAGGGGGAAAGGAGAAGATTAATTGTGTGTCGTCTGCATAGCAATGATAGGAGAGACCATGTGAGGTTATGACAGAGCCAAGTGACTTGGTGTATAGCGAGAATAGGAGAGGGCCTAGAACAGAGCCCTGGGGGCCACCAGTGGTGAGAGCGCGTGGTGAGGAGACAGATTCTCGCCACGCCACCTGGTAGGAGCGACCTGTCAGGTAGGACGCAATCCAAGCGTGGGCCGCGCCGGAGATGCCCAACTCGGAGAGGGTGGAGAGGAGGATCTGATGGTTCACAGTATCGAAGGCAGCCGATAGGTCTAGAAGGATGAGAGCAGAGGAGAGAGAGTTAGCTTTAGCAGTGCGGAGCGCCTCCGTGATACAGAGAAGAGCAGTCTCAGTTGAATGACTAGTCTTGAAACCTGACTGATTTGGATCAAGAAGGTCATTCTGAGAGAGATAGCGGGAGAGCTGGCCAAGGACGGCACGTTCAAGAGTTTTGGAGAGAAAAGAAAGAAGGGATACTGGTCTGTAGTTGTTGACATCGGAGGGATCGAGTGTAGGTTTTTTCAGAAGGGGTGCAACTCTCGCTCTCTTGAAGACGGAAGGGACGTAGCCAGCGGTCAGGGATGAGTTGATGAGCGAGGTGAGGTAAGGGAGAAGGTCTCCGGAAATGGTCTGGAGAAGAGAGGAGGGGACAGGGTCAAGCGGGCAGGTTGTTGGGCGGCCGGCCGTCACAAGAAGCGAGATTTCATCTGGAGAGAGAGGGGAGAAAGAGGTCAGAGCACAGGGTAGGGCAGTGTGAGCAGAACCAGCGGTGTCGTTTGACTTAGCAAACGAGGATCGGATGTCGTCGACCTTCTTTTCAAAGTGGTTGACGAAGTCATCTGCAGAGAGGGAGGAGGGGGGGGATTCAGGAGGGAGAAGAAGGTGGCAAAGAGCTTCCTAGGGTTAGAGGCAGATGCTTGGAATTTAGAGTGGTAGAAAGTGGCTTTAGTAGCAGAGACAGAGGAGGAAAATGTAGAGAGGAGGGAGTGAAAGGATGCCAGGTCCGCAGGGAGGCGAGTTTTCCTCCATTTCCGCTCGGCTGCCCGGAGCCCTGTTCTGTGAGCTCGCAATGAGTCGTCGAGCCACGGAGCGGGAGGGGAGGACCGAGCCGGCCTGGAGGATAGGGGACATAGAGAGTCAAAGGATGCAGAAAGGGAAGAGAGGAGGGTTGAGGAGGCAGAATCAGGAGATAGGTTGGAGAAGGTTTGAGCAGAGGGAAGAGATGATAGGATGGAAGAGGAGAGAGTAGCGGGGGAGAGAGAACGAAGGTTGGGACGGCGCGATACCATCCAAGTAGGGGCAGTGTGGGAAGTGTTGGATGAGAGCGAGAGGGAAAAGGATACAAGGTAGTGGTCGGAGACTTGGAGGGGAGTTGCAATGAGGTCAGTGGAAGAACAGCATCTAGTAAAGATGAGGTCGAGCGTATTGCCTGCCTTGTGAGTAGGGGGGGAAGGTGAGAGGGTGAGGTCAAAAGAGGAGAGGAGTGGAAAGAAAGAGGCAGAGAGGAATGAGTCAAAGGTAGACGTGGGGAGGTTAAAATCGCCCAGGACTGTGAGAGGTAAGCCGTCCTCAGGAAAGGAGCTTATCAAGGCATCAAGCTCATTGATGAACTCTCCGAGGGAACCTGGAGGGCGATAAATGATAAGGATGTTAAGCTTGAAAGGGCTGGTAACTGTGACAGCATGGAATTCAAAGGAGGCGATAGACAGATGGGTAAGGGGAGAAAGAGAGAATGACCACTTGGGAGAGATGAGGATCCCGGTGCCACCACCCCGCTGACCAGAAGCTCTCGGGGTGTGCGAGAACACGTGGGCGGACGAAGAGAGAGCAGTAGGAGTAGCAGTGTTATCTGTGGTGATCCATGTTTCCGTCAGTGCCAAGAAGTCGAGGGACTGGAGGGAGGCATAGGCTGAGATGAACTCTGCCTTGTTGGCCGCAGATCGGCGGTTCCAGAGGCTACCGGAGACCTGGAACTCCACGTGGGTCGTGCGCGCTGGGACCACCAGATTAGGGTGGCCGCGGCCACGCGGTGTGGAGCGTTTGTATGGTCTGTGCAGAGAGGAGAGAACAGGGATAGATAGACACATAGTTGACAGGCTACAGAAGAGGCTACGCTAATGCAAAGGAGATTGGAATGACAAGTGGACTACACGTCTCGAATGTTCAGAAAGTTAAGCTTACATAGCAAGAATCTTATTGACTAAAATGATTGAAATGATACAGTACTGCTGGAGTAGGCTAGCTGGCAGTGGCTGCGTTGTTGACTTTGTAGGCTAGCTGGCAGTGGCTGCGTTGTTGACACTACACTAATCAAGTCGTTCCGTCGAGTGTAATAGTTTCTACAGTGCTGCTATTCGGGGGCTAGCTGGCTAGCTAGCAGTGTTGGTTACGTTACGTTACGTTAAAAGAACGACAATAGCTGGCTAGCTAACCTAGAAAATCGCTCTAGACTACACAATTGTCTTTGATACAAAGACGGCTATGTAGCTAGCTAGCTACGATCAAACAAATCAAACCGTTGTACTGTAATGAAGTGAAATAAAAATGTGATACTATCTGTGGATCGAAGCGGAATGTTGACCGGGTTGTTGACGTTCTATTCGGTAGACGTTGGCTAGCTGTTGGCTGGCTAGCTAGCAGTATCTCCTACGTTAAGGACGACAAATAGCTGGCTAGCTAACCTCGGTAAATTAAGATAATCACTCTAAGTCTACACACTCTAAACTACACAATTATCTTGGATACGAAGACAGCAAAGACAACTATGTAGCTAGCTAACACTACACTAATCAAGTCGTTCAGTTGAGTGTAATAGTTACTACAGTGCTGGTATTCGGTAGACGGTGGACGTTAGCTAGCTGCTGGGCAGATAGCAGTGTAGACTACGTTAGGACGACGAAATACGATAATTACGCAATTATCTTTGATACAAAGACGGCTATGTAGCTAGCTAAGAAGAAATTGCTAAGGTTAGACAAATCAAACCGTTGTACTATAATGAAATGTAATGAAAAGTTATACTACCTGCGGACCGAAGTGTAGATGCGACCGCTCGCTCCAACCCGGAACAGGATACAACCAGGGGATGGGTGTCACATTCTGACCTTAGTTCCTTTGTTTTGTCTTTGTTTATATGGTCAGGGCGTGAGTTGGGGTGGGCAGTCTATGTTTGTTTTTCTATGTTTGGTTTCTGTGTTCGGCCATGAGAAACAGGATTCTTTGGTCTGATGAAACCCAGATTTAACTCTTTGGCATGAATGCCAAGCGTCACGTCTGGAGGAAACCTGGCACCATCCCTACGGTGAAGCATGTTGGTGGAAACATCATGCTGTGGGGATGTTTTTCAGCAGCAGGGACTGGGAGAATAGTCAGAATTGAGGCAAAGATGAACGGAGCAAAGTACAGAGAGATCCTTGATGAAAACTCAGGACCTCAGACTGGGGCGAAGGTTCACCTTCCAACAGGACAACGACCATAAATAAGCACATAGCCAAGTCAATTCAGGATTGGCTTCGGGACAAGTCTCTGAATGTCCGTGAGTTGCCCAGCCAGAGGCTTGAACCCGTTCTAACATCTCTGGAGAGACCTGAAAATATCTGTGCAGCAACGCTCCCCATCCAAAATCAAATCAATGTTATTTGTCACATGTGCAGAATACAACCTTACAGAGAACAGTCCATGACTAGGGTGGATGGAGTCTTTGACCATTTTTAGGGCCTTCCTCTGACACCACCTGGTATAGAGTTCCTGGATGGCAGGAAGCTTGGCCCCAATGATGTACTGGGCTGTACACACCCCCAGCTGGTATAGAGGTTCTGGATGGCAGGAAGCTTGGCCCCAGGGATGTACTGGGCTGTACACACCACCACCTGGTATAGAGGTCCTGGATGGCAGGAAGCTTGTCCCCCAGGGATGTACTGGGCCATGCGCACTACCTTCTGTAGTGCATTGTGGGCGGGGGCCAAGCAGTTGCCATACCAGGCAGTGATGCAACCAGTCAGGATGCTCTCGATGGTGCAGCTGTAGAACCTTTTGAGGATCAGAGGACAGTTTAGTTGGTGCAATGTAAGTCTTGTGTCCAATGTTTTGTTTTAGTAGTGTGAATCGTTCCTGTTCACACTAAGGTGAAGAGCGGAATAATTGAAGGATTGAATCCGAGCCTCGCGCTTATCAACAGGGGAAATCAGGGCTTCCAGCAAGGCATGCCTTCTCAGGCGTGTTTGTAGATCCTTCAACTGAAGTCCTGAGTCCTGAGTCCTGAGCCCTGAGCCCTGAGCCCTGAGCCCTGAGCCCTGAGCCCTGAGCCCTGAGCCCTGAGCCCTGAGCCCTGAGTCCTGAGCCCTGAGCCCTGAGCCCTGAGCCCTGAGCCCTGAGCCCTGAGCCCTGAGCCCTGAGCCCTGAGCCCTGAGTCCTGAGTCCTGAGTCCTGAGCCCTGAGCCCTGAGCCCTGAGCCCTGAGCCCTGAGTCCTGAGTCCTGAGCCCTGAGCCCTGAGCCCTGTGTCCTGAGTCCTGAGCCCTGAGCCCTGAGCCCTGAGCCCTGAGTCCTGAGTCCTGAGCCCTGAGCCCTGAGCCCTGAGCCCTGAGCCCTGAGCCCTGAGCCCTGAGTCCTGAGCCCTGAGCCCTGAGCCCTGAGCCCTGAGCCCTGAGCCCTGAGTCCTGAGTCCTGAGCCCTGAGCCCTGAGCCCTGTGTCCTGAGCCCTGAGCCCTGAGCCCTGAGCCCTGAGCCCTGAGCCCTGTGTCCTGAGCCCTGAGCCCTGTGTCCTGAGCCCTGAGCCCTGAGCCCTGAGCCCTGAGCCCTGAGCCCTGAGCCCTGAGCCCTGAGCCCTGAGCCCTGAGTCCTGAGCCCTGAGTCCTGAGCCCTGAGACCTGTGTCCTGTGTCCTGAGCCCTGAGCCCTGAGCCCTGAGTCCTGAGCCCTGAGCCCTGAGCCCTGAGCCCTGAGCCCTGAGTCCTGAGCCCTGAGCCCTGAGCCCTGAGCCCTGTGTCCTGAGTCCTGAGTCCTGAGCCCTGAGCCCTGAGCCCTGAGCCCTGAGCCCTGAGCCCTGAGCCCTGAGCCCTGAGCCCTGAGCCCTGAGTCCTGAGTCCTGAGCCCTGAGCCCTGAGCCCTGAGCCCTGAGCCCTGAGCCCTGAGCCCTGAGCCCTGAGTCCTGAGCCCTGTGTCCTGAGCCCTGAGCCCTGAGTCCTGAGCCCTGAGCCCTGAGCCCTGAGTCCTGAGTCCTGAGTCCTGAGCCCTGAGTCCTGAGCCCTGAGTCCTGTGTCCTGAGCCCTGAGCCCTGAGCCCTGAGCCCTGAGCCCTGAGTCCTGAGTCCTGAGTCCTGTGTCCTGAGCCCTGAGCCCTGAGCCCTGAGCCCTGAGCCCTGAGTCCTGTGTCCTGTGTCCTGAGACTCCCAGTACGTTGTACTGAAGTTGACTGACTGGAAGGGAACTGAGGGACACATATTGCATTTTAATAGCAATGTTTTTTTTTAAATCTATACAATATATTAAATACTTTTGTTCACTGTCCAGAATTCAAAATACTAGATACATATCTGTAAAAGATGTCGCTACACCTCTACACTTCACCAACATCTCCCAGTAGTTTATATAATCCATATAAATATATGTTTTAGAGTATAAAGGACTTATATACAGTAGGATTTCATATAAAGTAACAGCTAAAAATAATATGTATTATTTTTGTAATTTTAAAGTGTTTTTACATTATGTTTTTACATGGTGCAAGAGACAGCATTTACCACCGCAATTGAAGAATGACACCTCAAGAATTACTCCTATGGCATATGTGTGTGTGCAGTATACAATTTCAACGATGTGTATCTATGTATGTGTGTGTAACAGAATACAATATGTAAATACTATATACAGCACCAGTCAATGCCAAGAGTGTGCAAAGTTGTCATCAAGGCTAATTTGAAGATTGTCAAATGTATTTGTTTAACACTTTTTTGGTACCTATATGATTCCATATGTGTTATTTCATAATTTTGATGACTTCACTATTATTCTACATTGTAGAATATAGTAAAAGTAAAGAAAAAGCCTGTAATGAGTAGCTGTGTCCACGCTTCTGACTGGTACGTGTGTGTGTCCAGAGGAGTCAGGGCTCCAGTAACTCCATGGACGTCCACTACTGGATTGGTAACTCCTCCTCTCAGGATGAGCAGGGAGCGGCGGCCATCTTAGTGACTCAGCTGGATGAGTTCCTGGGGGGCAGTCCTGTCCAGCACAGGGAGGTACAGGCCGCAGAGTCCTCTAAGTTCAGGAGCTACTTCAGGAACGGACTCATGTGAGTAACCAAGTGGATGGAAATAATATAATTAATATATTATACTACACACACACACACACACACAGGACTCTACACACACAGAGGACCCTACACACACACAGGACTCTACACACACACAGGACCCTACACACACACAGGACCCTACACACACAGGACTCTACACACACACAGGACTCTACACACACACAGGACCCTACACACACACAGGACTCTACACACACACAGGACTCTACACACACACAGGACTCTACACACACACAGGACTCTACATACACACAGGACTCTACACACACACAGGACTCTACACACATGACTCTACACACACAGGACTCTACACACACACAGGACTCTACACACATGACTCTACACACACACAGGACTCTACACACACACAGGACCCTACACACACACACAGGACTCTACACACACACAGGACTCTACACACACACAGGACTCTACACACACACTGGACCCTACACACACACAGGACCCTACACACATGACTCTACACACATACAGGACTCTACACACACACAGGACTCTACACACACACAGGACTCTACACACACACAGGACTCTACACACACAGGACTCTACACACATGACTCTACACACACACAGGACTCTACACACACACAGGACTCTACACACATGACTCTACACACACACATGACTCTACACACACACAGGACTCTACACACACACAGGACTCTACACACACACAGGACTCTACACACATGACTCTACACACACACAGGACTCTACACACACACAGGACTCTACACACACACAGGACTCTACACACATGACTCTACACACACACAGGACTCTACACACACACAGGACTCTACACACACAGGACTCTACACACATGACTCTACACACACACAGGACTCTACACACACACAGGACTCTACACACACACAGGACTCTACACACATGACTCTACACACACAGGACTCTACACACACACAGGACTCTACACACACAGGACTCTACACACATGACTCTACACACACACAGGACTCTACACACACACAGGACTCTACACACACACGGGACTCTACACACATGACTCTACACACACACAGGACTCTACACACACACAGGACTCTACACACACAGGACTCTACACACACACAGGACTCTACACACACACAGGACTCTACACACATGACTCTACACACACACAGGACTCTACACACACAGGACTCTACACAAATGACTCTACACACACACAGGACTCTACACACACACAGGACTCTACACACACAGGACTCTACACACATGACTCTACACACACACAGGACTCTACACACACACAGGACTCTACACACACACAGGACTCTACACACATGACTCTACACACACACAGGACTCTACACACACACAGGACTCTACACACACAGGACTCTACACACATGACTCTACACACACACAGGACTCTACACACACACAGGACTCTACACACACACAGGACTCTACACACATGACTCTACACACACAGGACTCTACACACACACAGGACTCTACACACACAGGACTCTACACACACACAGGACCCTACACACACACAGGACTCTACACACACAGGACTCTACACACATGACTCTACACACACACAGGACTCTACACACACACAGGACTCTACACACACACAGGACTCTACACACATGACTCTACACGCACACAGGACTCTACACACACACAGGACTCTACACACACACAGGACCCTACACACACACAGGACTCTACATATACACAGGACCCTACACACACAGGACTCTACACACACACAGGACTCTACACACACACAGGACCCTACACACACACAGGACTCTACACACACACAGGACTCTACACACACACAGGACTCTACACACACACAGGACTCTACATACACACAGGACTCTACACACACACAGGACTCTACACACATGACTCTACACACACACAGGACTCTACACACACACAGGACTCTACACACATGACTCTACACACACACAGGACTCTACACACACACAGGACCCTACACACACACACAGGACTCTACACACACACAGGACTCTACACACACACAGGACTCTACACACACACTGGACCCTACACACACACAGGACCCTACACACATGACTCTACACACATACAGGACTCTACACACACACAGGACTCTACACACACACAGGACTCTACACACACACAGGACTCTACACACACACAGGACTCTACACACATGACTCTACACACACACAGGACTCTACACACACAGGACTCTACACACATGACTCTACACACACACATGACTCTACACACACACAGGACTCTACACACACACAGGACTCTACACACACACAGGACTCTACACACATGACTCTACACACACACAGGACTCTACACACACACAGGACTCTACACACACACAGGACTCTACACACATGACTCTACACACACACAGGACTCTACACACACACAGGACTCTACACACACAGGACTCTACACACATGACTCTACACACACACAGGACTCTACACACACACAGGACTCTACACACACACGGGACTCTACACACATGACTCTACACACACACAGGACTCTACACACACACAGGACTCTACACACACAGGACTCTACACACATGACTCTACACACACACAGGACTCTACACACACACAGGACTCTACACACACAGGACTCTACACACACACAGGACCCTACACACACACAGGACTCTACACACACAGGACTCTACACACATGACTCTACACACACACAGGACTCTACTCACACACAGGACTCTACACACACACAGGACTCTACACACATGACTCTACACACACACAGGACTCTACACACACAGGACTCTACACACATGACTCTACACACACACAGGACTCTACACACACACAGGACTCTACACACATGACTCTACACACACACAGGACTCTACACACACACAGGACTCTACACACACACAGGACTCTACACAAATGACTCTACACACACACAGGACTCTACACACACACAGGACTCTACACACACAGGACTCTACACACATGACTCTACACACACACAGGACTCTACACACACACAGGACTCTACACACACACAGGACTCTACACACATGACTCTACACACACACAGGACTCTACACACACACAGGACTCTACACACACAGGACTCTACACACATGACTCTACACACACACAGGACTCTACACACACACAGGACTCTACACACACACAGGACTCTACACACATGACTCTACACACACACAGGACTCTACACACACAGGACTCTACACACATGACTCTACACACACACAGGACTCTACACACACACAGGACTCTACACACACACAGGACTCTACACACATGACTCTACACACACACAGGACTCTACACACACACAGGACTCTACACACACAGGACTCTACACACATGACTCTACACACACACAGGACTCTACACACACACAGGACTCTACACACACACAGGACTCTACACACATGACTCTACACACACACAGGACTCTACACACACACAGGACTCTACACACACAGGACTCTACACACACACATGACCCTACACACACACAGGACTCTACACACACAGGACTCTACACACATGACTCTACACACACACAGGACTCTACACACACACAGGACTCTACACACACACAGGACTCTACACACATGACTCTACACACACACAGGACTCTACACACACACAGGACTCTACACACACACAGGACTCTACACACACACATGACTCTACACACACACAGGACTCTACACACACACAAGACTCTACACACACACAGAACTCTACACACACACAGGACCCTACACACACACACAGGACCCTACACACACACTGGACTCTACACACACACAGGACTCTACACACACACATGACTCTACACACACACAGGACTCTACACACACACAAGACTCTACACACACACAGAACTCTACACACACACAGGACTCTACACACACACAGGACCCTACACACACACAGGACTCTACACACACACAGGACTCTACATACACACAGGACTCTACACACACACTGGACTCTACACACACACAGGACTCTACACACACACAGGACTCTACACACACACTGGACTCTACACACACACTGGACTCTACACACACACAGGACTCTACACACACACAGGACTCTACACACACACACAGGACTCTACACACACACAGGACTCTACACACACACAGGACCCTACACACACACACAGGACTCTACACACACACAGGACTCTACACACATGACTCTACACACACACAGGACTCTACACACACACAGGACTCTACACACATGACTCTACACACACACAGGACTCTACACACACACAGGACTCTACACACATGACTCTACACACACACAGGACTCTACACACACACAGGACTCTACACACACACAGGACTCTACACAAATGACTCTACACACACACAGGACTCTACACACACACAGGACTCTACACACACAGGACTCTACACACATGACTCTACACACACACAGGACTCTACACACACACAGGACTCTACACACACACAGGACTCTACACACACACAGGACTCTACACACATGACTCTACACACACACAGGACTCTACACACACACAGGACTCTACACACACAGGACTCTACACACATGACTCTACACACACACAGGACTCTACACACACACAGGACTCTACACACACACAGGACTCTACACACATGACTCTACACACACACAGGACTCTACACACACACAGGACTCTACACACACAGGACTCTACACACACACAGGACCCTACACACACACAGGACTCTACACACACAGGACTCTACACACATGACTCTACACACACACAGGACTCTACACACACACAGGACTCTACACACACACAGGACTCTACACACATGACTCTACACACACACAGGACTCTACACACACACAGGACTCTACACACACACAGGACTCTACACACACACATGACTCTACACACACACAGGACTCTACACACACACAAGACTCTACACACACACAGAACTCTACACACACACAGGACCCTACACACACACAGGACCCTACACACACACTGGACTCTACACACACACAGGACTCTACACACACACATGACTCTACACACACACAGGACTCTACACACACACAAGACTCTACACACACACAGAACTCTACACACACACAGGACTCTACACACACACAGGACCCTACACACACACAGGACTCTACACACACACAGGACTCTACATACACACAGGACTCTACACACACACTGGACTCTACACACACACAGGACTCTACACACACACAGGACTCTACACACACACTGGACTCTACACACACACTGGACTCTACACACACACAGGACTCTACACACACACAGGACTCTACACACACACACAGGACTCTACACACACACAGGACTCTACACACACACAGGACCCTACACACACACACAGGACTCTACACACACACAGGACTCTACACACACACAGGACTCTACACACACACACAGGACTCTACACACACACAGGACTCTACACACACACAGGACCCTACACACACACACAGGACTCTACACACACACAGGACTCTACACACACACAGGACTCTACACACACACTGGACTCTACACACACACAGGACTCTACACACACACAGGACTCTACACACACACAGGACTCTACACACACACAGGACTCTACACACACACAGGACTCTACACACACACAGGACTCTACACACACACAGGACCCTACACACACACACAGGACTCTACACACACACAGGACTCTACACACACACAGGACTCTACATACACACTCACACACACTGACACTCCAAAACACACACACACTTAATTTGCTCATACACACATAACACGCAGGCACATTCATACTCAGTTGCGATTTCAGCATGTCTTGGTGAGGCAAAACTCTTTCTGTAGATGCCAGTGAAGCAACCACACCACACAACAACACTAAGCAGTACATGAAATGCCCTATAACAGTGACAAACGGTGCTATGCTCACAGCGGAGCTCTCTTTTCAGAATATGTATTATTTCACAAGATAAGATTTCATAAGGTAGGATTGATTATTAGAATTGATTTACATTATTTCATGAATCGAACAGTCCAAACATTAGACTAAAGCCTCAGCTGAACTTGGTGTGCAATCTGAGATTAACAAAGCATGTGTGAGAGTGTCTGTCTTAAGTGGTATTAACACACTGTCTGCTATTTAAGGTGACAGAACACACACATCATGCTGTCTTGCCAATATAACTGTCTACATTTGGGTTGAGTTAAAACATTGTTTCACAGAACAATTGTAAAATATTATATTTGAAGGTCAATCTGCTAAGGACATGGACTAATGACTCATTACTTAATAACTGTATTTTGTTCATAAAGCGCTTTTCACGATCTCCTAAATGTAAAATGTGTATTTATTGTTGTGATAGAATGAAAGCGTACCAGAACACGCTTCAGTAGTTGAACTAAAGACGAGCCATAAACCATACTGTAGGCAAAAAGTAAATGCATTAGAAAAACAAACTAAAAGTCCATTTAACAGAGCTATAAATAGTGCCTTAAGAGCATAATAGCATTGGAATGAGACACTTATCGCTCATCCATTAATGCACAGGAACACGTCAGCCGGAGGGAGGGCTGTGCTTCCTCCTGTCACTTCTCCCACTACATACAATAGTAGATTTGTATCCACTATTGTTCAGCGGAACAAAGACTCTCAACAGTCTGTATTCTGTTCCAGCTGGTACACTGTGGTCTGTAGGAATTCCCATGCTGGGGCACAGAGGGGAAGTTGCTATCAAACACATAACAGCACTTGAATCCGGTGACCCAGTGTACCTTGCTCCAATGCTGGTTCACTCACGACTGTAAACACCTGTGAGCAGTCCCCAAGAGCCAACACAAATCACTATGGTCTGGTCACCTCCGCCTAGTGCAGGTACTCTCCCATGTTTGTCACAACCTGTTAGAGATATCATTTGATTTTAGAATATGAGGATTTGTGGTATTTTGTATATTTAATAGCCATTTACATCAATCAACTCCCTGTTTGATGCCTTCATCTTCCATTACTTTGGGTTTGGGGCTCATAGGTTCCTTTACACAACACTAAGCAGGTTTCCATCCAACCATTTCATGCAGACAAATTACCTGCCACATTAGAAATGTCACAGCCGGCCAGAGTACATCTGTTGTTGAAGAACAGTAGATCAATAAAGGAAATATGAAATGTCAATACAATTTTAGAAATGGTCATACAATTTTATAAATGCCTACAGACAATTTGTTTGTTCGACATGATGGGATGTTTTTGTGTCGTGTAAATTGATTATGCAGTGAAATGGCAGTGGAAACTCCATTATGTGCAAACATTGATATAATAACCGTCAAATTAAAGTAAACTTGGAATCACGTGATACGTTATGTGTCTCCTCCTACTACAACCCGGGAAAGCATGCAGTTTATTAAGGCTGTAGATGAAATCCACTTCACAGGGTGGTGAATGTGCAAGGTGATGAGCGTTATGCTACTTTACAATAAGGGTCTTATTCTGGTGACATGAATATTGATGCATGTTTGACAAATACAAATGATATCGCTCTTATTCATAGTAATGTCATAGAAGACAGTCACACATTTTCTTATGTTACAGCCTTATTCTAAAATGTATAAAATTGTTGTTTTTCTTCATCAATCTACACACAATACCCCATAATGACAAAGCAAAAACAGGTTTTTAGAAATGGTATATATCACATTTATATAAGTATTCAGACCCTTTACTCACTACTTTGTGGAAGCATCTTTGGCAGCGATTACAGCCTCGAGTCTTCTTGGATATGATGCTACAACCTTGACACACCTGTATTTGGGGAGTTTCTCCCATTCTTCTCCGCAGATCCTCTCAAGCTCTGTCAGGTTGGATGGGGAGCGTCACTTCACAGTTATTTTCAGGTCCCTCCAGAGAAGTTCGATATGGTTCAAGTCTGGGCCACTCAAGGACAATCAGAGAATTGTCCCGAAGCCGCTCCTGACTAACCCCTGTCCTCTCCCTCATCTCTACCTGACTAACCCCTGTCCTCTCCTCATATCTCTCCCTGACTAACCCCTGTCCTCTCCTCATATCTCTCCCTGACTAACCCCTGTCCTCTCCTCATATCTCTCCCTGACTAACCCCTGTCCTCTACTCATATCTCCCTGACTAACCCCTGTCCTCTCCATCAGCTATAAGAAGGGTGGTGTGGAGTCAGGGTTCCGTCATGTCGAGTCCAATGTGTACAACATCCTGCGGCTGCTGCACATTAAAGGAAGGAAGCATGTCACCGCCACAGAGGTACGCAGCAGTCCCTCTAACCCAGCCTCAGTCCCTCTAACCCAGCCTCAGTCCCTCTAACCCAGCCTCAGTCCCTCTAACCCAGCCTCAGTCCCTCTAACCCAGCCTCAATGCTTCTAACCCAGCCTCAGACCCTCTAGCACAGCCTCAGTCCCTCTAACCCAACCTCAGTCCCTCTAACCCAGCCTCAGTCCCTCTAACCCAGCCTCAGTCCCTCTAACCCAGCCTCAGTCCCTCTAACCCAGCCTCTGTCCCTCTAACCCAGCCTCAGTCCCTCTAACCCAGCCTCAGTCCCTCTAACCCAGCCTCAGCCTCTCTAACCCAGTCTCAGTCCCTCTAACCCAGCCTCAGTCCCTCTAACCCAGCCTCTGTCCCTCTAACCCAGCCTCAGTCCCTCTAACCCAGCCTCAGTCCCTCTAACCCAGCCTCTGTCCCTCTAACCCAGCCTCAGTCCCTCTAACCCAGCCTCAGTCCCTCTAACCCAGCCTCAGTCCCTCTAACCCAGCCTCAGTCCCTCTAACCCAGCCTCAGTCCCTCTAACCCAGCCTCAGTCCCTCTAACCCAACCTCAGTCCCTCTAACCCAGCCTCAGTCCCTCTAACCCAACCTCAGTCCCTCTAACCCAGCCTCAGTCCCTCTAACCCAGCCTCAGTCCCTCTAACCCAGCCTCAGTCCCTCTAACCCAGCCTCAGTCCCTCTAACCCAGCCTCAGTCCCTCTAACCCAGCCTCAGTCCCTCTAACCCAGCCTCAGTCCCTCTAACCCAGCCTCAGTCCCTCTAACCCAGCCTCAGCCTCTCTAACCCAGTCTCAGTCCCTCTAACCCAGCCTCAGTCCCTCTAACCCAGCCTCAGTCCCTCTAACCCAGCCTCAGTCCCTCTAACCCAGCCTCAGTCCCTCTAACCCAGCCTCAGTCCCTCTAACCCAGCCTCAGCCTCTCTAACCCAGTCTCAGTCCCTCTAACCCAGCCTCAGTCCCTCTAACCCAGCCTCAGTCCCTCTAACCCAGCCTCAGTCCCTCTAACCCAGCCTCAGTCCCTCTAACCCAGCCTCAGTCCCTCTAACCCAGCCTCAGTCCCTCTAACCCAGCCTCAGTCCCTCTAACCCAGCCTCAGTCCCTCTAACCCAGCCTCAGCCTCTCTAACCCAGTCTCAGTCCCTCTAGCACAGCCTCAGTCCCTCTAACCCAGCCTCAGTCCCTCTAACCCAGCCTCAGTCCCTCTAGCACAGCCTCAGCATCTCTAACCCAGCATCAGTCCCTCTCACCCAGCCTCTGTCCCTCTAACCCAGCCTCAGTCTCTCTAACCCAGCCTCAATGCTTCTAACCCAGCCTCAGTCCCTCTAACCCAGCCTCAATGCTTCTAACCCAGCCTCAGACCCTCTAACCCAGTCTCAATGCCTCTAACCCAGGCTCAATGCTTCTAACCCAGCCTCAATGCTTCTAACCCAGCCTCACCCCCTCTAACCCAGCCTCAATGCTTCTAACCCAGCCTCAGTCCCTCTAACCCAGCCTCAGTCCCTCTAACCCAGCCTCAATGCTTCTAACCCAGCCTCAGTCCCTCTAACCCAGCCTCAGTCCCTCTAACCCAGCCTCAGTCCCTCTAACCCAGCCTCAGTCCCTCTAACCCAGCCTCAATGCTTCTAACCCAGCCTCAGACCCACTAACCCAGACTCAATGCTTCTAACCCAGCCTCAGTCCCTCTAACCCAGCCTCAATGCTTCTAACCCAGCCTCAGTCCCTCTAACCCAGCCTCAGTCCCTCTAACCCAGCCTCAGTCCCTCTAACCCAGCCTCAGTCCCTCTAACCCAGCCTCAATGCTTCTAACCCAGCCTCAGACCCACTAACCCAGCCTCAATGCTTCTAACCCAGCCTCAGTCCCTCTAACCCAGCCTCAGTCCCTCTAACCCAGCCTCAATGCTTCTAACCCAGCCTCATCCCTCTAACCCAGCCTCACTCCCTCTAACCCAGCCTCAGTCCCTCTAACCCAGCCTCAGTCCCTCTAACCCAGCCTCAGTCCCTCTAACCCAGCCTCAGTCCCTCTAACCCAGCCTCAGTCCCTCTAACCCAGCCTCATCCCTCTAACCCAGCCTCAGTCCCTCTAACCCAGCCTCAGTCCCTCTAACCCAGCCTCATCCCTCTAACCCAGCCTCAGCCCCTCTAACCCAGCCTCAGCCCCTCTAACCCAGCCTCAGTTCCTCTAACCCAGCCTCAGTCCCTCTAACCCAGCCTCAGTCCCTCTAACCCAGCCTCAGTCCCTCTAAACCAGCCTCAGTCCCTCTAACCCAGCCTCAGTCCCTCTAACCCAGCCTCAGTCCCTCTAACCCAGCCTCATCCCTCTAACCCAGCCTCAGTCCCTCTAACCCAGCCTCAGTTCCTCTAACCCAGCCTCAGTTTCTCTAACCCAGCCTCAGTCCCATTAACCCAGCCTCAGTTTCTCTAACCCTGCCTCAGTCCCATTAACACAGCCTCAGTTTCTCTAACCCAGCCTCATCCCTCTAACCCAGCCTCAGTCCCTCTAACCCAGCCTCAGTCCCTCTAACCCAGCCTCAGTCCCTCTAACCCAGCCTCAGTCTCTCTCACCCAGCCTCAGTCCCTCTAACCCTGCCTCACTCTCTCCAACCCAGACTCAGTCCCTGTAACCCAGCCTCAGTCCCTCTAACACTGCCTCAGTCCCTCTAACCCTGCCTCACTCTCTCCAACCCAGACTCAGTCCCTGTAACCCAGCCTCAGTCCCTCTAACCCAGCCTCAGTCCCTCTAACACTGCCTCAGTCCCTCTAACCCAGCCTCAGTCTCTCTAACCCAGCCTCAGTCCCTCTAACCCAGCCTCAGTCCCTCTAACCCAGCCTCAGTCCCTCTAACCCAGCCTCAGTCCCTCTAACACTGCCTCAGTCCCTCTAACACAGCCTCAGTCTCTCTAACCCAGCCTCAGACTCTAAAACCCAGCCTCAGTCCCTCTAACCCAGCCTCAGTCCCTCTAACCCAGCCTCAGTCCCTCTAACCCAGCCTCAGTCTCTCTCACCCAGCCTCAGTCCCTCTAACCCTGCCTCACTCTCTCCAACCCAGACTCAGTCCCTGTAACCCAGCCTCAGTCCCTCTAACACTGCCTCAGTCCCTCTAACCCTGCCTCACTCTCTCCAACCCAGACTCAGTCCCTGTAACCCAGCCTCAGTCCCTCTAACCCAGCCTCAGTCCCTCTAACACTGCCTCAGTCCCTCTAACCCAGTCTCAGTCCCTCTAACCCAGCCTCAGTCCCTCTAACCCAGCCCCAGTCTCTCTAACCCAGCCTCAGTTCCTCTAACCCAGCCTCAGTCCCTGTAACCCAGCCTCAGTCCCTCTAACACTGCCTCAGTCCCTCTAACCCAGCCTCAGTCCCTCTAACCCAGCCTCAGTCCCTCTAACCCAGCCCCAGTCTCTCTAACCCAGCCTCAGTTCCTCTAACCCAGCCTCAGTCCCTGTAACCCAGCCTCAGTCCCTCTAACACTGCCTCAGTCCCTCTAACCCAGTCTCAGTCCCTCTAACCCAGCCTCAGTCCCTCTAACCCAGCCCCAGTCTCTCTAACCCAGCCTCAGTCCCTCTAACCCAGTCTCAGTCCCTCTAACCCAGGCTCAGTCCCTCTAACCCAGCCTCAGTCCCTCTAACCCAGCCCCAGTCTCTCTAACCCAGCCCCAGTCTCTCTAACCCAGCCTCAGTCCCTCTAACCCAGCCTCAGTCCCTCTAACCCAGCCTCAGTCCCTCTAACCCAGCCTCAGTCCCTCTAACACTGCCTCACTCTCTCCAACCCAGACTCAGTCCCTCTAACCCATTCTCACTCTCTCTAACCCAGCCTCAGTCCCTCTAACCCAGCCTCCGTCTCTCTAACCCAGCCTCAGTTCCTCTAACCCAGCCTCAGTCCCTCTAACCCAGCCTCCGTCTCTCTAACCCAGCCTCAGTCCCTCTAACCCATTCTCACTCTCTCTAACCCAGCCTCAGTCCCTCTAACCCAGCCTCCGTCTCTCTAACCCAGCCTCAGTTCCTCTAACCCAGCCTCAGTCCCTCTAACCCAGCCTCCGTCTCTCTAACCCAGCCTCAGTCCCTCTAACCCAGCCTCAGTCCCTCTAACCCAGCCTCCGTCTCTCTAACCCAGCCTCAGTCCCTCTAACCCAGTCTCAGTCCCTCTAACCCAGCCTCAGTCCCTCCAACCCAGCTTCAGTCCCTCTAACCCAGCCTCAGTTCCTCTAACCCAGCCTCAGTCCCTCTAACCCAGTCTCAGTCCCTCTAACCCAGCCTCAGTCCCTCCAACCCAGCTTCAGTCCCTCTAACCCAGCCTCAGTCCCTCTAACCCAGCCTCAGTTCCTCTAACCCAGCTTCAGTCCCTCTAACCCAGCCTCAGTCCCTCTAACCCAGCCTCAGTCCCTCTAACCCAGCCTCAGTCCCTCTAACCCAGCCTCAGTCCCTCTAGCCCAGCCTCAGTCCCTCTAACCCAGGCTCAGTTCCTCTAACCCAGCCTCAGTCCCTCTAACCCAGGTTCAGTTCCTCTAACCCAGCCTCAGTCCCTCTAACCCAGCCTCAGTCCCTCTAACCCAGCCTCAGTCCCTCTAACCCAGGCTCAGTTCCTCTAACCCAGCCTCAGACTCTAAAACCCAGCCTCATCCCTCTAAACCAGCCTCAGTCCCTCTAACCCAGCCTCCGTCTCTCTAACCCAGCCTCAGTCCCTCTAACCCAGTCTCAGTCCCTCTAACCCAGGCTCAGTCCCTCTAACCCAGCCTCAGTCCCTCTAACCCAGCCCCAGTCTCTCTAACCCAGCCCCAGTCTCTCTAACCCAGCCTCAGTCCCTCTAACCCAGCCTCCGTCTCTCTAACCCAGCCTCAGTTCCTCTAACCCAGCCTCAGTCCCTCTAACCCAGCCTCCGTCTCTCTAACCCAGCCTCAGTCCCTCTAACCCATTCTCACTCTCTCTAACCCAGCCTCAGTCCCTCTAACCCAGCCTCCGTCTCTCTAACCCAGCCTCAGTTCCTCTAACCCAGCCTCAGTCCCTCTAACCCAGCCTCCGTCTCTCTAACCCAGCCTCAGTCCCTCTAACCCAGCCTCAGTCCCTCTAACCCAGCCTCCGTCTCTCTAACCCAGCCTCAGTCCCTCTAACCCAGTCTCAGTCCCTCTAACCCAGCCTCAGTCCCTCCAACCCAGCTTCAGTCCCTCTAACCCAGCCTCAGTTCCTCTAACCCAGCCTCAGTCCCTCTAACCCAGTCTCAGTCCCTCTAACCCAGCCTCAGTCCCTCCAACCCAGCTTCAGTCCCTCTAACCCAGCCTCAGTCCCTCTAACCCAGCCTCAGTCCCTCTAACCCAGCCTCAGTCCCTCTAACCCAGCCTCCGTCTCTCTAACCCAGCCTCAGTCCCTCTAACCCAGTCTCAGTCCCTCTAACCCAGCCTCAGTCCCTCCAACCCAGCTTCAGTCCCTCTAACCCAGCCTCAGTTCCTCTAACCCAGCCTCAGTCCCTCTAACCCAGACTCAGTCCCTCTAACCCAGCCTCAGTCCCTCCAACCCAGCTTCAGTCCCTCTAACCCAGCCTCAGTCCCTCTAACCCAGCCTCAGTTCCTCTAACCCAGCTTCAGTCCCTCTAACCCAGCCTCAGTCCCTCTAACCCAGCCTCAGTCCCTCTAACCCAGCCTCAGTCCCTCTAACCCAGCCTCAGTCCCTCTAACCCAGCCTCAGTCCCTCTAACCCAGGCTCAGTTCCTCTAACCCAGCCTCAGTCCCTCTAACCCAGGTTCAGTTCCTCTAACCCAGCCTCAGTCCCTCTAACCCAGCCTCAGTCCCTCTAACCCAGCCTCAGTCCCTCTAACCCAGGCTCAGTTCCTCTAACCCAGCCTCAGTCCCTCTAACCCAGGTTCAGTTCCTCTAACCCAGCCTCAGTCCCTCTAACCCAGGCTCAGTCCCTCTAACCCAGCCTCAGTCCCTCTAACCCAGCCTCAGTCCCTCTAGCCCAGCCTCATTCTCTCTAACCCAGTCTCAGTCCCTCTAACCCAGCCTCAGTCCCTCTAACCCAGCCTCAGACTCTAAAACCCAGCCTCATCCCTCTAAACCAGCCTCAGTCCCTCTAACCCAGCCTCAGACTCTAAAACCCAGCCTCATCCCTCTAAACCAGCCTCATTCCCTCTAGCCCAGCCTCATTCTCTCTAACCCAGTCTCAGTCCCTCTAACCCAGCCTCAGTCCCTCTAACCCAGCCTCAGTCCCTCTAGCCCAGCCTCAGTCCCTCTAGCCCAGCCTCAGTCCCTCTAACCCAGCCTCAGTCCCTCTAGCCCAGCCTCAGTCCCTCTAACCCAGCCTCAGTCCCATTAACCCAGCCTCAGTCCCTCTAACACAGCCTCAGTCCCTCTAGCCCAGCCTCAGTCCCTCTAACCCAGGCTCAGTCCCTCTAACCCAGCCTCACTCCCTCTAACCCAGCCTCAGTCCCTCTAACCCAGCCTCACTCCCTCTAACCCAGCCTCATCCCTCTAACCCAGCCTCAGTCCCTCGTACCCAGCCTCAGTCCCTCTAGCTTAGCCTCTGTCCTCTAACCCATTCTCAGTCCCTCTAAACCAGCCTCAGTCCCTCCAACCCAGTCTCAGTCTCTCTAACCCAGCCTCAGGCTCTCTAACCCAGCCTCAGTCCCTCCAACCCAGCCTCAGTCCCTCTAGCCCACTCAGTTCCTCTAACCCAGCCTCAGTCCCTCTAGCCCACTCAGTCCCTCCAACCCAGCCTCAGTCCCTCTAACCCAGCCTCAGTCTCTCTAACCCAGACTCAGTCCCTCTAGCCCAGCCTCAGTCTCTCTCACCCAGCCTCAGTCCCTCTAACCCTGCCTCACTCTCTCCAACCCAGACTCAGTCCCTGTAACCCAGCCTCAGTCCCTCTAACACTGCCTCAGTCCCTCTAACCCAGACTCAGTCCCTCTAACCCATTCTCACTCTCTCTAACCCAGCCTCAGTCTCTCTAACCCAGCCTCCGTCTCTCTAACCCAGCCTCCGTCTCTCTAACCCAGCCTCAGTCTCTCTAACCCAGCCTCCGTCTCTCTAACCCAGCCTCAGTTCCTCTCACCCAACCTCAGTCCCTGTAACCCAGCCTCAGTCCCTCTAACCCAGCCTCAGTCTCTCTCACCCAGCCTCAGTCCCTCTAACCCTGACTCACTCTCTCCAACCCAGACTCAGTCCCTGTAACCCAGCCTCAGTCCCTCTAACCCAGACTCAGTCCCTCTAACCCATTCTCACTCTCTCTAACCCAGCCTCAGTCTCTCTAACCCAGCCTCCGTCTCTCTAACCCAGCCTCCGTCTCTCTAACCCAGCTTCAGTCCCTCTAACACAGCCTCAGTTTCTCTAACCCAGCCTCAGTTCCTCTCACCCAACCTCAGTTCCTCTAACCCAGGCTCAGTTCCTCTAACCCAGCCTCAGTCCCTCTAACCCAGCCTCAGTCCCTCTAACCCAGCCTCAGTCCCTCTAACCCAGCCTCAGTCCCTCTAACCCAGCCCCAGTCCCTCTAACCCAGCCTCAGTCCCTCTAACCCAGCCTCAGCCTCTCTAACCCAGCCTCAGGCTCTCTAACCCAGCCCCAGTCCCTCTAACCCAGCCTCAGTCCCTCTAACCCAGCCTCAGTCCCTCTAACCCAGCCTCAGTCCCTCTAAACCAGCCTCAGTCCCTCTAACCCAGCCTCAGGCTCTCTAACCCAGCCCCAGCCCCTCTAACCCAGCCCCAGTCCCTCTAACCCAGCCTCAGTCCCTCTAACCCAGCCCCAGTTTCTCTAACCCAGCCCCAGTCCCTCTAACCCAGTCTCAGTCCCTCTAGCACAGCCTCGGTCCATCTAACACAGCCTCAGTCATCCACACTGGGGCCTACCGCTGCCTGTCTTTCCCTGGGGGGAAGAATGCAGTGTTCTGAGTGTGTATTGTGTTTCCAGGTGAGCAGTGTTCTGAGTGTGTATTGTGTTTCCAGGTGAGCAGTATTCTGAGTGTGTATTGGGTTTCAGGTGAGCAGTGTTCTGAGTGTATGTTGTGTTTCCAGGTGGAGGTGTCGTGGAGTAGCTTCAACAGTGGAGACGTCTTCCTTCTGGACATGGGGAAGGTCATAGTTCAGTGGAATGGCCCTCAGAGCAACCGGAGTGAGAAACTCAAGGTACCTAATCCTGACCCCCGACCTCTATCCCTAAACCCCTTACCCTAACTCTGAACTTTTAACCTCATCACCAAACCCCCGTCCTCTAACCCTAACCCTCAGAGCAACAGGGGAGAGAAAATCAAGGCACCGAACCCTTAACCACTGACCCCTGACCGCTAACCCTGACCCTAAACCTTTCGCTACACTCGCATTAACATCTGCTAACCATGTGTATGTGACAAATACATTTGATTTGATTTGATTTGAACCATTAACTCCTAACCCCTGACTCTGACCCTCAGAGCAACAGGAGGTAGAAACTTCAGGTAGTCCTAGTGAACACCACGGCCGTGTGTTTAGTCTACCATCATGATAATGACGATCAAATGACTGTTCTTCATTGATGACCTTCCCTTTAATGACTGTTCTTCATTGATGACCGCCCCTTTAATAACTGTTGTCCATTGATGACCTTCCCTTTAATGACTGTTCTTCATTGATGACTGCCCCTTTAATGACTGTTCTTCATTGATGACCGCCCCTTTAATGACTGTTCTTCATTGATGACCGCCCCTTTAATGACTGTTCTTCTTTGATGACCGCCCCTTTAATGACTGTTCTTCTTTGATGATAACCCCTTTAATGACTGTTCTTCTTTGATGATCCCCCCTTTAATGACTGTTCTTCTTTGATGACCGCCCCTTTAATGACTGTTCTGCTTTGATGACCGCCCCTTTAATGACTGTTCTTCATTGATGACCGCCCCTTTAATGACTGTTCTGCTTTGATGACCGCCCCTTTAATGACTGTTTTTCATTGATGACCGCCCCTTTAATGACTGTGCTTCTTTGATGACCGCCCCTTTAAACCGTTCCATGCCAGGTTTGGTTTCTATGTATTTCCTGTTTAAGTTTAGGTGTTTTTCCACTAAACAATCAATGTTATATTCTCCCCTCCCTGCAGGCGATGCTGCTGGCCCAGGATATCCGTGACAGGGAGCGAGGGGGGCGTGCTCAGATCGGGGTGGTGGAGGGGAGAGATGAGGAAGACTCTCCTGAGCTGATGAAGATCATGAGGGCCGTGCTGGGCCAGAGGTCAGGCAAGCTGAAAGAGGCGGAGCCTGATGACACACCAGACCGCCATCAGCAGACCGCCAACATCAGGCTCTACAAGTAAGTAGACTAACTCTGGAGACGGTCTCGTTCTGTCAGTGACCCTTAGCCTGGAACTGCTTCGTCATTCAATGATGCAGCATTATTGACCTGCCAGACCAGAGCCCTGCTGTATCTCCAGACTGACACCAAGGCCATTGTTCCAGACTGACACCAAGACCATTGTTCCAGACTGACACCAATGCTATTGTTCTAGGCGGACACCAAGGCTGTTGCTCCAGACTGACACCAAGGCCATTGTTCCAGACTGACACCAATGCTATTGTTCTAGGCGGACACCAAGGCTGTTGCTCCAGACTGACACCAAGGCCATTGTTCCAGACTGACACCAATGCTATTGTTCTAGGCGGACACCAAGGCCATTGTTCCAGACTGACACCAAGGCCATTGTTCCAGACTGACACCAATGCTATTGTTCTAGGCGGACACCAAGGCTGTTGTTCTAGGCGGACACCAATGCTATTGTTCCAGACTGACACCAAGGCTATTGTTCCAGACTGACACCAAGGCCATTGTTCCAGACTGACACCAATGCTATTGTTCTAGGCGGACACCAAGGCTGTTGTTCCAGACTGACACCAAGTTTGTTGTTCCAGACTGACACCAAGTTTGTTGTTCCAGACTGACACCAAGTTTGTTGTTCCAGACTGACACCAATGCTATTGTTCTAGGCGGACACCAAGGCTATTGTTCCAGACTGACACCAATGCTATTGTTCCAGACTGACACCAAGTTTGTTGTTCCAGACTGACACCAATGCTATTGTTCTAGGCGGACACCAAGGCTATTGTTCCAGACTGACACCAAGGCTATTGTTCCAGACTGACACCAAGTTTGTTGTTCTAGACTGACTTCAAGGCTATTGTTCTAGACTGTCTCTAAATAAACTTCTCACCCCTTGGTGTGTGTGTGAGTGTAACAAAGGTCTGATGAGAGTGGAGATTATCTCCTGATTCTGTCTGTCTATCTCCCAGTGTGTCTGATGAGAGTGGCAAACTGGTCGTCCAGGAAGTGGCCATGCAGCCTCTGACTCAAGACCTGCTGCACTCCACGGTACAACTACTTTTTTTATTGCTTCATTTTACCTGATTAACCTCATTCTAACTTGCATTTCCTTTTATTCCTATAACTCTACATTTTCACATTGTTACTGTGTAATTTGCCACTCAGTCCTTAACAGAAGGCCATGGCTGTTCAGCTTTGCCATTACACTTTCTCTTTCTTTCTTTCTTTCTTTCTTTCTTTCTTTCTTTCTTTCTTTCTTTCTTTCTTTCTCACTCTCTCTCTGTCTCTCTCTCACTCTCTCTCTCTCTCTCTGTCTCTCCCTCTTTCTCTCTGTCTCTCCCTCTCTCTGTCTCTCTCTCACTCTCTCTCTCTCTCTCTGTCTCTCCCTCTTTCTCTCTTTCTCTCTGTCTCTCCCTCTCTCTATCTCTCTCTATCTCTCGCTGTCTGTCTCTCTCTGTCTCTCACTGTCCCTCTATCTCTATCTCTATCTCTCTCTCTCTCTCTCACTCTCACCCTCTGCCTCCCTGTCAGGACTGCTATATTGTGGACCAGGGTGGTTTGAGTGTGCTGGTGTGGAAGGGAAAGGAGGCTTCTATAGAGGAGCGTCGCTCGGCACTAGGCAGGGCAGTGGTGAGTCACAGTTGACCAACAAAAACAGGAACACATGGAAATTACATGCATATCTCAAGTTAAGATTCAACCCTCAATGCAGAGAAAACATCCCTCATCCTCTATCCTCTGTAGGGCTTCATCAAGGCTAAGAACTACTCCAGCAGCACTAATGTGGAGGTGATGGCTGAGGGAGGAGAGTCAGCCATGTTCAAACATCTCTTCATTTCATGGACAGAGAAGGGACAGACAAAGGGCCTGGGGAATGTGTACACCACTGGGAAGATAGGTAATTACTATTAACTCGCCAAGATATGTAACAGCTACTAACTAAACAAGATATGTAATGGCTACAAACAAGCCAAGATATGTAACGGCTACTAACTAAACAAGATAGGTAACTACTATTAACTAACTAAGATAGGTAATTACTATTAACTAGCCAAGATATGCAACGGCTACTAACTAAACAAGATAGGTAACTACTATTAACTAACTAAGATAGGTAATTACTATTAACTAGCCAAGATATGCAACGGCTACTGACTAAACAAGATAGGTAACTACTATTAACTAACTAAGATAGGTAATTACTATTAACTAGCCAAGATATGCAACGGCTACTAACTAAACAAGATAGGTAACTACTATTAACTAACTAAGATAGGTAATTACTATTAACTCGCCAAGATATATAACGGCTACTAACTAACTAAGATATGTAACGGCTACTAACTAACCAAGATATGTAACGGCGACTAACTAAACAAGGTAGGTAACTACTATTAACTAGCTAAGATAGGTAATTACTATTAACTAGCCAAGATATGTAACGGCTACTAACTAAACAAGATAGGTAACTACTATTAACTAGCCAAGATATGTAACGGCTACTAACTAAACAAGATAGGTAACTACTATTAACTAACTAAGATAGGTAATTACTATTAACTCGCCAAGATATGTAACGGCTACTAACTAACCAAGATATGTAACGGCTACTAACTAACCAAGAATGGTAACTACTATTAACTAACTAAGATAGGTAACTACTATTAACTAACTAAGATAGGTAACTACTATTAACTAACTAAGATAGGTAACTACTATTAACTAGCCAAGATATGTAACAGCTACTAACTAAACAAGATATGTGACGGCTACTAACTAAACAAGATAGGTAACTACTATTAACTAACTAAGATAGGTAATTACTATTAACTAGTCAAGATATGTAACGGCTACTAACTAAACAAGATTGGTAACTACTATTAACTAACCAAGATATGTAACGGCTACTAACTAAACAAGATAGGTAAATACTATTAACAAACTAAGATAGGTAATTACTATTAACTAACCAAGATATGTAACGGCTACTAACTAGCCAAGATATGTAACGGCTACTAACTAAACAAGATAGGTAACTACTATTAACAAACTAAGATAGGTAATTACTATTAACTAGCCAAGATATGTAACGGCTACTAACTAAACAAGATAGGTAACTACTATTAACAAACTAAGATAGGTAACTACTATTAACTAACTAAGATAGGTAATTACTATTAACTAAACAGGATATGTAACGGCTACTAACAAAACAAGATAAGTAACTACTATTAACTAACTAAGATAGGTAATTACTATTAACTCGCCAAGATATGTAACGGCTACTAACTAACCAAGATATGTAACGGCTACTAACTAACCAAGAATGGTAACTACTATTAACTAACTAAGATAGGTAACTACTATTAACTAACTAAGATAGGTAACTACTATTAACTAACTAAGATAGGTAACTACTATTAACTAGCCAAGATATGTAACAGCTACTAACTAAACAAGATATGTGACGGCTACTAACTAAACAAGATAGGTAACTACTATTAACTAACTAAGATAGGTAATTACTATTAACTAACCAAGATATGTAACGGCTACTAACTAGCCAAGATATGTAACGGCTACTAACTAAACAAGATAGGTAAATACTATTAACAAACTAAGATAGGTAATTACTATTAACTAACCAAGATATGTAACGGCTACTAACTAGCCAAGATATGTAACGGCTACTAACTAAACAAGATAGGTAACTACTATTAACAAACTAAGATAGGTAATTACTATTAACTAGCCAAGATATGTAACGGCTACTAACTAAACAAGATAGGTAACTACTATTAACAAACTAAGATAGGTAACTACTATTAACTAACTAAGATAGGTAATTACTATTAACTAAACAGGATATGTAACGGCTACTAACAAAACAAGATAAGTAACTACTATTAACTAACTAAGATAGGTAATTACTATTAACTCGCCAAGATATGTAACGGCTACTAACTAAACAAGATATGTAACGGCTACTAACTAAACAAGATAGGTAACTACTATTAACTAACTAAGATAGGTAATTACAATTAACTCGCCAAGATATGTAACGGCTACTAACTAAACAAGATAGGTAACTACTATTAACTAACTAAGATAGGTAACTACTATTAACTAACTAAGATAGGTAACTACTATTAACTAACCAAGATTTGTAACGGCTACTAACTAAACAAGATACAGTGCCTTGCGAAAGTATTCGGCCCCCTTGAACTTTGCGACCTTTTGCCACATTTCAGGCTTCAAACATAAAGATATAAAACTGTATTTTTTTGTGAAGAATCAACAACAAGTGGGACACAATCATGAACTGGAACGACATTTATTGGATATTTCAAACTTTTTTAACAAATCAAAAACTGAAAAATTGTGCGTGCAAAATTATTCAGCCCCTTTACTTTCAGTGCAGCAAACTCTCTCCAGACGTTCAGTGAGGATCTCTGAATGATCCAATGTTGACCTAAATGACTAATGATGATAAATACAATCCACCTGTGTGTAATCAAGTCTCCGTATAAATGCACCTGCACTGTGATAGTCTCAGAGGTCCGTTAGTTAATAGTAGTAGATAGGTAACGACTACTAACTAACCAAGATAGTTCATAGCTATTAACTAGCCAAGATAGGTAACGAGTACTAACTAAACAAGAAAGGTAATGACTACTAACTAAACAAAATAGGTAACTACTACTAACTTAACAAGAAAGGTAAGGACTACTAACTAACCAGCATAGGGAACTACTACTAACTAAACAATATAGGTAATGACTACTAACTAAACAAGATAGGTAACTACTATTAACTAACCATTATATGTAACTACTACTCTACTCTACAGTCATGGTAACTACTATTCACATACTAAGATATGTAACTACTATTAACTAAACAAAACAATAACAACTACTATTAACAAACCAAGATAGGTAACTACTAACTAACTAAGTAGGTAAATATGTTTAGCTACCCAATATAGGTAACTATTACTAACTCAATTAGGTAACTACTATTAACTAAACAAGATAGGCAGCTACTCTTAACTAACCAATATATGTAACTATTAACTAGCCAAGATAGGTACAGTAGTTGCTCAACTAAACTTTTGCTGGACTTAGAGGTCATTTGTGGTTTAGTACGGTACCCTGTGTCACTACTTCATTGCTCCAGACCACCACAAGGGGGAGTTAGAGCACTGATTATGCTTTTGGGTCCCGAGGCGCTGCTGTATCTCTAACTGACAATGAATGGGCGACATAAACCTAAATAGAAACTGATAATTGTGCACAACTTCAACATTTAATTTCAATGAACTGAATGATGAGGATGAAGAAGATGATTGAATTTAGAACAATAGTGTAAGAATTGCTATTCCTCTGTCCTGCACGCACACTCCCGGACAAATGCACTTATGGTTGTGTAGATGGGTGAGAGAGAAAACATATATTTAATCCATTTTAAATTCAGGCTGTAACACAACAAAATGTGCAATAAGTAAAGGGGTATGAAGACTTTCTGAAGGTGCTGTAACTAGCTACATGAAACAAAGATGATATGTAACTAACTAGACAACAAATTCTTTACAATGAGCAACTTTTGTACACTGTAAATACTACCACCCTAGTCATAGATGTGCAGGTTTTTTTTCCATCTCAACACCATTGTGTCCTGTCCTGTAGCTAAGGTTGAGCAGGTGAAGTTTGATGTGATGGAGCTTCATGCTCGTCCTGAACTGGCAGCACAGCAACGCATGGTGGATGACGCCTCTGGACAGGTTCAGGTGAGACACACCAAGGCTATTACTTGTTATCTTTTAATTTGGGAAAACATCTAATATTGTTTTCAATTGAGTTTTCAATCTTTTGGGGGACTAAATATGTGAAATATATGCTGCCAAGAGAGGGCGAAGTTTCAAACATAAATTACTAGGTAGCTTCTTGATTCTCCTTACATGTACTACTAATGTTGAAATGTTAAAACACATTGGACAGGTGTTAAATTTGTTTGAACTATACAAACTATACAAACCAAATCTCCTAGCCTCCTACACGTGCTTTCTGTCCGAACACTAAAACTGAAACTAAATAATTTAAAAACCAAATAGAAATATTTTTATACAACTAAACTAAATAAAAACTAGCAAATCAGGTCTGAAAACTAACTGAAACTAAACGGATATTGAAACCAAGGCCGAGTTTCAGGAGCTATTTGACCTATCAAGCTAGAAAGGTTTTCTCAGGAACGCAGCCCACGATGCGGTTAGCCATTGTGGCTGGGACCGCGGATTGTCCTGGGTTTACGGCTGTCTAGATCCCTGCTGTTTGTTGTTTTCAATCTTCCCTGTGACCTGCCCTGTCTGGAACTGCGAGGACTAACAGTGTAACCTACGTTGCTAGCTACCATGACAAAGACCAAAGCCAGCAGGAGTATCGTTGTGGACAGTGGTGTCTCTCTATCACACGTGAATGATCTTTTAAATGAACAAAAAAAGAGTTCTACAGTTGTAACAACAACAAGAAAATAGCTACAAGTGTTTTGTCCAAATACTGCTGGAGTCAACTAATAAAATAATGGACGACCTGACCAGAGAGGTCCAGGACCTGAAGAACAGCTTGCAGTTCTCCCAGGGTCACCTCGATGAGTAGAAACAGGAGCATGACAAATGATAGCAATCTGTAAGTCATTGTGAGAGGACATCAGTTCTGTGTGTGAATCCATGATAACAATGAAGAATAAAACAGACTGTCTCGAGGGACAAATAAGGCAGAATAATATGGTTGTGGATGGAATTGAGGACAAAGTGAGGGAAATGATCTTTGAGAAATTGAAGCTGGACCACAGCAAGATTAAGGTAAAGCACGCCCACAGGACTGGGAAACCCACCACCGGGCCCAGGTGACAAGCCAAGACCGATAATAGTCAAGTTCCTGAATTCAAGGAAAACTGTTCTGGAAAGAGCCAAGAACTTGAGCGGAACGTACAGTACCAGTCGAAAGTTAGGACACACACCTACTCATTCAATGAATTTCATTTATTTGTACTATTTTCTACATTGCAGAATAATTGTAAAAACATCAAAACTATGAAATAACACATATGGAATCATGTAGTAACCAAAAAAGTGTCAAACAAATCAAAATATACTTTAGATTTTAGATTCTTCAAAGTAGCCATCCTTCGCCTGTATGGTTGAAAGAGATGGAGCAACAGGAGTGGCTGATAAGGCTGGCATCTGACTGGCTGACTGACGGTAAATGGAGAAATTATGTGACTAAATTTTACAAAAAAGAGAAGAAACTATATTATGAAGATCAATGAAATAAAGAATGATGGGAAAAAAACGTACTGTAAAAAAACGTACTGTAAATGAAATGATGGTCAGAAAGACAAATTCAACTCCATCTTTCATCGAATCAGATACTTATTCATCACAAAACCATTTGATGTTGACAATTATTTGAATGATTACTTCACAGTCAAACTTAGGCAGGAAATGCCAACAACAAACAGTGAGCCATCATATTCATGCATAACAAAACAAGTAATGAAAGAAAAGCAGGTGGAAAAAAATATTGTTATCGATTAATAATGACAAACCTCCTGGCATTGACAACTTAGATGGAAAGCTATTGAGGATGGTAGCTGACTCTGTAGCCCCTCCATCTGTCAGATCTTTAATCTGAGTCTAGAGGAAAGTCTTTATCCTCAGGCCTGGAGGGAATTGTCAGGACCCGGTTTCGAACCTGGGTCTCCGGAGTGAGAAACAGTCACTTAACCAACTGAGCCACGAATAGTCAGCAGAACCCAGAAGATGAGGCAGACACAGCAGTACTTAAGACGGTGTATTTAATAAAGAAAAAATCCTAAAATACAAAAAATGGCAAATCCAAAAGGTGGTAGGAAAAACACAAAAAGACCTCAAAAGAAACTCACCAAAAAATAAACAAAAACAAAAAACAGAATACCACAAGAACTTCACCCGGAATCGACAAGAGCACACAGAACACTAGGGCAGGGTGCTAACATACAAACACAGAGCACAGAACTGAGGGAAACAAAGGGTTTAAATACAATCAGGGGAAACGAGACACAGGTGCAAACAATAATGGGGATCAAGGGAAAAACACAGGGACAAAAAGCACAATGGGGACATCTACTGACAAAAACCCGGAACAACCCTGGCCAAATCCTGACAGAATCCCCCCTAGGAACGGCTCCTGACGTTCCTACCAGCTCTCTCAGGGTGGAGGACCCTGAACTGACGAATGAGGTCAGGGTCCAGGATGTCTTTGGCAGGAACCCAGGAGCGCTCCTCAGGACCGTAGCCTTCCCAGTCCACCAGATACTGCCAGGACCGCTGCACCCGGCGGGAATCCAGTATCCGGTGGACGGTATAAGCCGGCTGGCCTCCAATGACACGAGGCGGAGGGGAGGTCTGTCTGCCGGGACAAGGGGAGAAAAAACAACAGGTTTTAACAATGACACATGAAATGTGGGATTAATCTTAAGGGATCTGGGTAAGTGTAGGCGATAAGAAACTGGGTTAACTCTCCTGGCAACCTTGAAGGGACCGATGTATTTTTGGGACAGCTTGCGAGACTCCACCCGTAGAGGTAAGTCTCTTGTGGAAAGCCAGACTCTCTGGCCGGGGCGCAGGGTAGGCCCGGGACGGCGACGTCTGTTGGCTTGTTGTTGATACCTCTGTGAGGAACGCATCAGATTAAGACGGGTCTTCCTCCACATAAGCCGACAGCGTCTGACGAACCTCAAGGCTGAAGGCACTCTGACTTCTGCCTCCTGGTCCGGGAACAATGGAGGAGCATAGCCAAACTGACACTCGTGCGGGGACATACCAGTGGAGGAGGAGCGCAAGGTGTTGTGCGCGTATTCGGCCCAAACAATAAAGGATGACCATGTGGACGGGTTGTCACGAGTCATACATCGGAGGGTGGTTTCCAGCTCTTGATTCATCCTCTCTGTTTGGCCGTTGGACTCCGGATGGTACCCTGAAGATAGACTGGCAGAAGCCCCCATGAGTTGGCAGAAGGCCTTCCAAAACCTTGAGGCGAACTGGGGACCTCTGTCAGAAACCACATCTTGAGGAATGCCGAAGACTCGGAACACATGATTAATTACCAACTCAGCCGTTTCCTTGGCAGAAGGTAACTTAGTCAGAGGGACGAACCTGGCCGCCTTTGAAAACCTGTCGATTATGACTAGGATAGTAGTATTGCCATGGGATGGAGGAAGTCCAGTAATAAAGTCCAATGAGATATGGGACCAGGGTCTGTGGGGAACAGGTAAAGGGTGAAGGAGTCCTTGAGGGCGGAGGTGAGAAGATTTGCCCTGGCAGCACACGGGGCAGGCATTGACGAAAGTGGCAACGTCTTCTCTTATGGTAGGCCACCAGAACTTACGCTGGATGAACTCCAAGGTGCGACCTACGCCCGGGTGACAGGTGAGGCGAGAGGAGTGCCCCCACAGAAGGACCTGAGTCCTCACTGCCTTTGGGACAAACAACCGATTGGCAGGGCCTCCTTTAGGGTCCGGTTCGCTAGCTTGAGCACGTCTCACAGTATCCTCAACTTGCCACGAGATCGGAGCCACAATCTTAGCAGCAGGAAGGACAGGCATGTCCGTGTCATCTCGAATGGCAGGAGCGTAGACTCGGGACAGGGCATCCGGTTTGAGATTCTTCGACCCGGGCCGATAGGTGAGGATAAACTGGAATCGATTGAAGAAAAGAGACCATCTAGCTTGTCTAGAGTTCAATCGCTTCGCCTGCTGGATATACTCCAGATTTTTGTGGTCCGTAAGCACTTGAAACGGGTGAGAAGCCCCCTCGAGCCAGTGTCTCCATTCCTTCAATGCCATCTTAACCGCTAGGAGTTCACGATCCCCCACATCGTAGTTCCTCTCAGTCGGGGTAAGCCGGTGTGAGAAGAAAGCGCACGGATGAAGCTTCTTGTCTTCACCCCTCTGAGACAGGACAGCTCCAACACCAACCTCTGATGCGTCTACCTCCACCACAAATGGTTCATCCGTAGTCGGTAGTATCAGGATGGGAGCAGAGAGGACGCGCTGCTTGAGTCCTTGGAAGGCCGTCTCAGCTTCTCTTCCCCACACAAACCTTGCATTGCCACCTTTGGTTAAAGCTGAGAGAGGAGCTGCCACCAAACTGAAGTTCTTGATGAACTTGCGGTAAAAGTTTGTGAAGCCCAGGAAACGCTGAACATCCTTAGCGGATTTGGGGGTGGGCCAATCCGCTACCGCCCCTACCTTCCTAGGGTCCATTTGGACTCGACCGGGTTCCACTACAAATCCCAGGAATTGTACTCGGGATGAATGGAATTCACATTTTTCCGGCTTAACGTACAGATGGCTGTCCAGGAGGCGTTTGAGTACTTGTCTGACATGCTTAGTGTGTTCTTGAAGGGAGCTCAAAAAGATGAGGATGTCATCCAAGTAAACGAACACAAATATGTTAAGCATATCCCTAAGCACATCGTTTATGAGCGCTTGGAACACCGCTGGGGCGTTGGTCAGGCCGAAGGGCATCACCAAGTATTCATAGTGACCAGTAGGCGTGTTGAAAGCGGTCTTCCACTCGTCACCAGGTCTGATCCGCACAAGATGGTATGCGTTCCGCAGGTCAAGCTTAGTGAAAACAACTGCTTCCTGGAGCAGCTCGAAGGCTGTGGCCATAAGGGGTAGCGGGTAACGGTTACGGACGGTTATGTCATTGAGTCCCCGGTAGTCGATGCAAGGACGTAATCCACCATCTTTCTTGGCCACAAAGAAAAACCCTGCTCCCGCCGGGGAGGTTGATGGACGCATGAGGCCTGCTTCCAGAGAGTCCTTGATGTAGGTATCCATAGCAGCTCGTTCGGGTGGAGATAGGGAAAAGATCCGACCCCTGGGGGGCAAGTGCCCGGAAACAGGTCGATGGGGCAATCGTAAGATCTATGGGGTGGTAGCATGGTGGCCCTCTGTTTGCTAAACACCAGTTTGAGGTCATGGTAACACTCGGGAACTCGGGTCAGGTCGATGGATTCTAAAGACTCGGGAGTAGAACTCGGGAATTCTGGAAAATACAAGTAGCTTGGCACGTAGGACCCCACTGCTTGATAGTGCCCACAGACCAGTCGATGTGAGGGTTATGGCTGTGAAGCCAGGGGTATCCAAGGACGAGAGGGAACTCGGAACAGGAGATCAAATGAAAGTTCATCAATTCCTGGTGTTGTGAAACTGAAAGTCTCAAGGAGGTAGTGACATGAGTGACAAGTCCAGATCCCAAAGGGCTTCCATCCAATGTAGTAACCCTCATGGGGTCACTTAGAGGTTCAGAGGGAACGCCATTCTCCTTCGCCCAGACACCATCCATGAAGTTACCTGCGGCTCCAGAGTCTACCAAGGCTTGAAGGTGAAGCTTGTGGTTGTCCCAGGAGAGGGTGACTGGAATGAGCAGACGGGAGTTGGACGGATGGGAGGAGGTTATGTTTCCCGTTACAGTTCCCCCGGTCTGTACGGGACAGAGCGTTTCCCTGGAGCCCGGGACACGTGGAACGGAAATGGCCCGGTTTGCCGCAATATAGACAGCGTCGCTCCCTCATCCGGCGGTCTCTCTCAGCCTGGGAGATGCGTCCAATCTGCATGGGTTCCGGTGGAGCCAGCGATGATAAAGGTGGGGACTCGGAGCTGGGACTGATAGGGGCTAGAGGTCTACGGTTGAGTTCTCTCTCTCTCAGACGCTGGTCAATGCGTGAGGCCAACTTGATCAGGGACTCGAGATTGTCCGGTGGTTCCCGAGTGGCCAGTTCATCTTGGATAGTGTCGGAAAGGCCTTTCAGAAAGCACACCGTGAGCGCCTCGTTGTTCCAGCCACTCGCTGCTGCCACCGTGCGGAACTGGATGGCATAGTCCGTCACGCTGCGCCAACCTTGATGGAGAGTCAGGAGCTGTTTGGCTGAGTCAGAACCACTGCTTGGGCCTTGAAACACTCGTTTGAATTCCTCAGCAAAGGCAGAGTAGCTGGCACAGCAGGAACTATGGGCATCCCACACAGCAGTAGCCCAGGCCAGGGCTTTTTCCGACAGCAGGGTAATGATATATGCGATCTTAGACCGGTCGGTGGGAAACGACGAAGGTTGCAGCTCAAAGGAGAGAGAACATTGAGTGAGAAAGCCTTTACAAGCACTTGGATCACCTGAGAACTGTTGGGGAGGTGGAAGACGAGGTTCAGCCAGGGGGTTAACTGCCATGGGTACGTGAACCTGAGGTACTGGGACGGGAACCGTTGCCGGGGTAAGTCGATCAGATATCTGCTTTATGGAAGTCAGCATCTCCGACAGAAGATAAGAATGTCTAGCCATTAAGGCCTCTTGCTGAACCAGGGCGGCTTCGTGGCGTTGGACAGTCTCCTGGTGGTGGGACAGCGTGGCAAAAAGGTCCTGGGAACTGGCTGCCTCTGGGTTCATTTTTGGCTCTGTGTTTCTGTCAGGACCCGGTTTCGAACCTGGGTCTCCGGAGTGAGAAACAGTCACTTAACCAACTGAGCCACGAATAGTCAGCAGAACCCAGAAGATGAGGCAGACACAGCAGTACTTAAGACGGTGTATTTAATAAAGAAAAAATCCTAAAATACAAAAAATGGCAAATCCAAAAGGTGGTAGGAAAAACACAAAAAGACCTCAAAAGAAACTCACCAAAAAAATAAACAAAAACAAAAAACAGAATACCACAAGAACTTCACCCGGAATCGACAAGAGCACACAGAACACTAGGGCAGGTTGCTAACATACAAACACAGAGCACAGAACTGAGGGAAACAAAGGGTTTAAATACAATCAGGGGAAACGAGACACAGGTGCAAACAATAATGGGGATCAAGGGAAAAACACAGGGACAAAAAGCACAATGGGGACATCTACTGACAAAAACCCGGAACAACCCTGGCCAAATCCTGACAGGAATCCAAAGTCCTAGAGGAAAGTCTTTGTCCTGGAGGGAAGTAAAGCGGCCTTTACCGATTCTAACAGCAGACCTACAAAGTGTGGTGTACTGCATGGCGGCTCTCTAGGACCTCTACTCTTTTCTATTTTTACCAATGACCTGCCACTGGCATTAAACAAAGCATGTGTGTCCACGTATGCTGATGATTCAACCATATACACATCAGCAACCACAGCTAATGAAGTCACTGAAACCCTTAACAAAGAGTTGCAGTCTGTTTTGGAATGGGTGGCCAGTAATAAACTGGTCCTGAACATCTTCAAAATTAGAACATTGTATTTAGTACAAATAATTCCCTAAGTTCTAGACCTCAGCTGAATCTGTTAATGTGTGGTGTGGCTGTTGAACAAGTTGAGGCGACTTGGCGTTACCTTAGATTGGAAACTGTCATGGTCAAAACGTATAGATTCAATGGTTGTAAAGAAGGGGAGAGGTCTGTCTGTAATAACGATATTTTTTGACACCACTCTCCAAAAAGCATGTCCTGCAGGCTGTAGTTTTGTCTTATCTTGATTATTGTCCAGTCGTGTGGTCGACTGCTGCAAGGAAAGACCTAGTTAAGCTGCAGGTGGCCCACAACAGAGCAGCATGCCTTGCTCTTCATTGTAATCAGAGGGCTGATATAAATACTATGCTGCCAGTCTCTCTTGGCTCAGAGATGAGGAGAGACTGACTGCATCACTTCTTCTTTTTATAAGAAACATTAATATGTTGGAAATCCCAAATTGTTTGCATTGTCAACTTACCCACAGCTCTGACACACACACTTACCCCACCAGACATGCCACCAGGGGTCTTTTCACAGTCCCAAATCCAGAACAAATTCCAGAAAGTGTACAGTATTATATAGAGCCCCTACGGCATGGAACTCCCCTATTTGACCTAGATAGTTTGTGTGTATTGATATGGAGGCCACGTGTGATGTTTGACATGTATATAGTTCTGTCCTTGAGCTGTTCTTGTCTATTTATGTTCTGTATTATGTCATGTTTCATGTTTTGTGTGGACCACAGGAAGAGTAGCTGCTGCTTTTTCAACAGCTAATGGGGATCCAAATAAAATACCAAAAATACCAAACACCTACTCCCACAATTACTTACTTAAACCTGCAATGTTCTTCATCCAGATCTGGCGTATAGAGGACCTGGAGTTGAGAGAGCTCCACCCCAGCTCGTTCGGTCAGTTCTACGGAGGAGACTGTTACCTGGTGCTCTACACCTACAAGAGAGCTAACAAGCTGCAGTACATACTCTACATGTGGCAGGTGAGACACTGACAACAACAAGTTCAGTCTTCTTTAGTGGATATAATGCCTTGAGTTTCAGTTCATAGTGTTGGTCAATGTTCATAGTCTGTGCTCCTGAGGCTTGTCAGTGTTAATTAAACACTAGAAGCTGAGGCTAGTCAGTGTGTAGTTAATTAAACACTAGAAGCTGAGGCTAGTCAGTGTATAGTTAAATAAACACTAGAAGCTGATACTAGTCAGTGTATAGTTAATGAAACACTAGAAGCTGAGACTAGTCAGTGTATAGTTTATTAAACACTAGAAGCTGAAAGCTAGTCAGTGTATAGTTAATTAAACAGTAGAAGCTGAGGCTAGTCAGTGTATAGTTAATTAAACAGTAGAAGCTGAGGCTAGTCAGTGTGTAGTTAATTAAACACTAGAAGCTGATACTAGTTAGTGTGTAGTTAATTAAACACTAGAAGCTTAGACTAGTCAGTGTATAGTTTATTAAACACTAGAAGCTGAGACTAGTCAGTGTATAGTTAACTAAACACTAGAAGCTGAGACTAGTCAGTGTATAGTTAATTAAACACTAGAAGCTGAGGCTAGTCAGTGTATAGTTAATGAAACACTAGAAGCTGAGACTAGTCAGTGTGTAGTTAATTAAACACTAAAAGCTGAAAGCTAGTCAGTGTATAGTTAATGAAACACTAGAAGCTGAGACTAGTTAGTGTATAGTTAATTAAACACTAGAAGCTGAGGCTAGTCAGTGTATAGTTAATTAAACACTAGAAGCTGAGACTAGTCAGTGTATAGTTAATTAAACACTAGAAGCTGAGACTAGTCAGTGTATAGTTAATTAAACACTAGAAGCTGAGACTAGTTAGTGTATAGTTAATTAAACACTAGAAGCTGAGACTAGTCAGTGTATAGTTAATTAAACAGTAGAAGCTGAGACTAGTCAGTGTATAGTTAATTAAACACTAGAAGCTGAGACTAGTCAGTGTATAGTTAATTAAACAGTAGAAGCTGAGACTAGTCAGTGTATAGTTTATTAAACACTAGAAGCTGAGACTAGTTAGTGTATAGTTAATTAAACACTAGAAGCTGATACTAGTTAGTGTATAGTTAATTAAACACTAGAAGCTGAGACTAGTTAGTGTATAGTTAATTAAACAGTAGAAGCTGAGACTAGTCAGTGTATAGTTAATTAAACACTAGAAGCTGATACTAGTCAGTGACTAGTTAATTAACCTGCGTGTTGTGCTGGGTGTGTGTGACTGACGTGTGTCTTGGTTTACGGTGCAGGGTCGCCATGCTACTCAGGATGAGATCACATCGTGTGCCTATCAGGCCGTTGCCATGGACAACAAGTACAGCGGAGTGCCGGTTCAAGTCAGGGTGGTCATGGGAAAAGAGCCGCGTCACTTCTTGGCCATCTTTAAAGGAAAACTCATCATCTTCGAGGTGAGATCATCTTTCATCTGGTGACATGGTCCATCTTAAAGAGATAGTTCATCCAAAATCTAAATTTGAGTGAAATGTCCCTTTCCTTGAGTTGAATCTGAAGGTCCATGGTGACATAATCCACAATAATCCATGATTTACTTCTGTCTACAGCCTGAAGTTAGCATGTTAGCGTCACTAGATTTCATTAGTGGTTCCAGGAGAACCGACGTCAGCAAAGGTGCATTGCAAGCTAAAACCTCCTCAAAAAGGCTTCAAACTAAATTGGGTATAATGGTCCATAATTGTGAAGAACCGTGTTTTCTTCACCGTGGGAATCTTGTTATCTTTTAATGGTTGAAAGCTCTGATACTTCCTATGTTTACTGGTCAGTTTAGTTCACATCTGGAAAGCAAACCATCTCGAAGTGCCCCAGGTCAACAATGTCCTCACTGGAAGACCCATGAAGATGCTCTCTGCTCTCTGCTCTCTGCTCTCTGCTCTCTGCTCTCTGCTCTCTGCTCTCTGCTCTATGCTCTCTGCTCTCTGTTCTCTGCTCTCTGCTCTCTGCTACATGACGAAATCCCTCCAGTTCTGAGCAACCAAATTCCAGCGAGTACTTTAGTAGTAAGCACATAAACAAAAATCCCTGCTGGCGCCACCAACTACCAATCTTAGTTTGGAGTGTGTTTTGAGTAAGTTTCTGCTCGCAGTGTAGCTTTTCTAACGTCGTTTCTCCTGGAACCACTGATGAAATGTGATGAAGCTAACGTGCTGGATTATTGTGGATTCTGTCACCATGGACCTTCAGACAAAACTTAAGGAAAGGGACCTGTCACCCAAATTTAGATTTTGGATGAATTATCCCTTTAAGATGGTGTGTGTGTGTGTGTGTGTGTGTGTGTGTGTGTGTGTGTGTGTGTGTGTGTGTGTGTGTGTGTGTGTGTGTGTGTGTGTGTGTGTGTGTGTGTGTGTGTGTGTGTGTGTGTGTGTTCAGGGTGGTACAGGCAGAGCGGGGGTGACTAACCCAGGCCCAGGAGCCAGACTGTTCCAGGTTCGAGGGACTCATGAGATGAACACCAGGGCTACTGAGGTCCCAGCCCGCTCCTCTTCACTCAACACCAATGATGTGTTCCTGCTAAAAACTGACCACACGATTTACCTGTGGTACGGCAAGGTACTACACTGTTATCTGTGGTATTTCAAGGTACGATGTTTGACGGGATTATATAACGGATGGGTCTTATCCTGAATGCTAATATGTTTAAACTACATTCCAGCTGGGTCTATTCCACAAGTTACCACTAGCTAAATATATGACGTTAAAATGCCTATTCATTCTGATCCATCTGACTACGCAATCCATCAGCCCAGCCAGGCAATTTATAGACTTGATCTCCACTATAAAAAGTATCTAGACATTTTCTCACATTTCTTTTAGACTAACATTTAGTTTCCAACAGTGGAGATATAAGGGCACAAGGCGAGACCCAGATCTAGATGGTTAGAGTCCAAGATGTTGTGGCAGTAAGTTAGCCATAGTTGGCTAGTTAGCAAGCAAGGGATATGAACGTTGCCAGCCAGTATGTCAATGGAACATGTAGAATGAACGTCTGGGTCGCATCCATACATACAGAACAAAAAGACTGAACGATTGGGTCTCATCTCCAGTAACCAAACCAATAGAACAAACAACCAGCCAGCTTAGGTAGCAACCTTAGATTTGTATCGGGACTATATATTGTGGAAGGATGAAATAGTGTGAATAAATTCAGCAAAATAATGTTTATAATAAAAATATTCCAATAATTATTTGAATATGTTGTTCACCCGTTGTAAAAAACTGAAAATGCCCTTGAAGCCGGAGTTTGATAGATATATTGGCACGGTTTTCCAGTCCTCGACTTTGTCTCCGACCTTACTACACCCGTGCCAATATATCCTCCAAACAACGGCTTCTCGGGCTTCACTTAAAGAGCAGAGGGAAGGGATCAGTTTTCATGTATCTGTATTGTGTGTGACAAGTGCCTGTATCCTGCATGTTCTGTCTCAGGGTTGTAGTGGTGATGAGAGAGAGATGGCAAAGGCAGTGGCAGACGTTCTGTCCAGGCAGGACAAACAGGTTGTTATGGAGGGACAGGAGCCTGCTGAGTTCTGGGTGGCTCTGGGAGGGAAGGCCCCTTATGCCTGCGACAAGAGGTACACACACACTGCTGACACGGTACACACACACTAATGACACGGTACACACACACTGATGACACGGTACACACACACTGCTGACACGGTACACACAGACTGATGACACGGTACACACACACTGATGACACGGTACACACACACTGATGACATGGTACACACAGACTGATGACACGGTACACACACACTGATGACACGGTACACACACACTGATGACACAGAACACACACACTGCTGACACGGTACACACACACTGATGACACGGTACACACACTGCTGAAACAGAACACACACACTGCTGACACGGTACACACACACTGCTGACATGGTACACACAGATTGATGACACGGTACACACAGACTGATGACATGGTACACACACACTGCTGACACGGTACAAACAGACTGATGACACAGTACACACAGACTGATGACACGGAACACACAGACTGATGACACAGTACACACAGACTGATGACATGGTACACACAGACTGATGACACGGTACACACAGACTGATGACACAGTACACACAGACTGATGACACGGTACACACAGACTGATGACACGGTAGAAACAGACTGATGACACGGTACACACAAACTGATGACACGGTACACACAGACTGATGACACGGTACAAACAGACTGATGACACGGTACAAACACACTGATGACACGGTACACACACACTGCTGACATGGTACACACAGACTGCTGACACGGTACACACAGACTGATGACACGGTACACACAGACTGATGACACGGTACACACACACTGATGACACGGTACACACAGACTGATGACACGGTACACACACACTGCTAACACGGTACACACACACTGATGACACGGTACACACACACTGATGACACGGTACACACAGACTGATGACGCGGTACAAACAGACTGATGACACGGTACACACAGACTGATGACACGGTACACACAGACTGATGACATGGTACACACAGACTGATGACTCGGTACACACAGACTGATGACACGGTACAAACAGACTGATGACACTGTACACAAACACTGCTGACACGGTACACACAGACTGATGACACGGTACACACAGACTGATGACACGGTACAAACAGACTGATGACACGGTACACACAGACTGATGACACGGTACACACAGACTGATGACACGGTACACACAGACTGATGACACGGTACACACAGACTGATGACACGGTACACACACACTGATGACACGGTACACACACACTGATGACATGGTACACACAGACTGATGACACGGTACACACACACTGATGACACGGTACACACACACTGATGACACAGAACACACACACTGCTGACACGGTACACACACACTGATGACACGGTACACACACACTGCTGAAACAGAACACACACACTGCTGACACGGTACACACACACTGATGACACGGTACACACACTGCTGAAACAGAACACACACACTGCTGACACGGTACACACACACTGCTGACATGGTACACACAGATTGATGACACGGTACACACAGACTGATGACATGGTACACACACACTGCTGACACGGTACAAACAGACTGATGACACAGTACACACAGACTGATGACACGGAACACACAGACTGATGACACAGTACACACAGACTGATGACATGGTACACACAGACTGATGACACGGTACACACAGACTGATGACACGGTACACACAGACTGATGACACGGTACACACAGACTGATGACACGGTAGAAACAGACTGATGACACGGTACACACAAACTGATGACACGGTACACACAGACTGATGACACGGTACAAACAGACTGATGACACGGTACAAACACACTGATGACACGGTACACACACACTGCTGACATGGTACACACAGACTGCTGACACGGTACACACAGACTGATGACACGGTACACACAGACTGATGACACGGTACACACACACTGATGACACGGTACACACAGACTGATGACACGGTACACACACACTGCTAACACGGTACACACACACTGATGACACGGTACACACACACTGATGACACGGTACACACAGACTGATGACGCGGTACAAACAGACTGATGACACGGTACACACAGACTGATGACACGGTACACACAGACTGATGACATGGTACACACAGACTGATGACACGGTACACACAGACTGATGACACGGTACAAACAGACTGATGACACAGTACACAAACACTGCTGACACGGTACACACAGACTGATGACACGGTACACACAGACTGATGACATGGTACACACAGACTGATGACACGGTACACACAGACTGATGACACGGTACAAACAGACTGATGACACGGTACACACACACTGATGACACGGTACACACAGACTGATGACACGGTACACACAGACTGATGACACGGTACACACAGACTGATGACACGGTACACACACACTGATGACACGGTACACACACACTGATGACATGGTACACACAGACTGATGACACGGTACACACACACTGATGACACGGTACACACACACTGATGACACAGAACACACACACTGCTGACACGGTACACACACACTGATGACACGGTACACACACACTGCTGAAACAGAACACACACACTGCTGACACGGTGCACACACACTGCTGACATGGTACACACACACTGATGACACAGAACACACACACTGATGATACGGTACACACACACTGATGACACGGTACACACAGATTGATGACACGGTACACACAGACTGATGACATGGTACACACACACTGCTGACACGGTACAAACAGACTGATGACACAGTACACACAGACTGATGACACGGTACACACAGACTGATGACACAGTACACACAGACTGATGACATGGTACACACAGACTGATGACACGGTACACACAGACTGATGACACAGTACACACAGACTGATGACACGGTACACACAGACTGATGACACGGTAGAAACAGACTGATGACACGGTACACACAAACTGATGACACGGTACACACAGACTGATGACACGGTACAAACAGACTGATGACACGGTACAAACAGACTGATGACACGGTACACACAGACTGATGACACGGTACACACACACTGCTAACACGGTACAAACACACTGATGACACGGTACACACACACTGCTGACATGGTACACACACACTGATGACACGGTACACACACACTGATGACACGGTACACACAGACTGATGACACGGTACACACAGACTGATGACACGGTACACACACACTGCTAACACGGTACACACACACTGATGACACGGTACACACACACTGATGACACGGTACACACAGACTGATGACACGGTACACACACACTGCTAACACGGTACACACACACTGATGACACGGTACACACACACTGATGACACGGTACACACAGACTGATGACACGGTACAAACAGACTGATGACACGGTACAAACAGACTGATGACACGGTACAAACAGACTGATGACACGGTACACACAGACTGATGACACGGTACAAACAGACTGATGACACGGTACACACAGACTGATGACACGGTACACACAGACTGATGACACGGTACAAACAGACTGATGACACGGTACAAACAGACTGAAGACACATTGTTGGTTAAGGGGTTGTAAGTAAACTTTTCACAATAAGTTCTACACCTGTTGTATTCTGAGCATGTGACAAATACAATTTGATTTGAAAAAAAAATGATAATAGAACGATGATACTAGGATAACACTGGAACGAGGATGACACTAGAACAAGAATGACACTAGAACTAGGATGACACTAGAACTAGGATGACACAAGAACGAGGATGACACTAGAACTAGGATGACACTAGAACTAGGATGACACTAGAATTAGGATGACACTAGAATTAGGATAATAGTAGAACTAGGATGACACTAGAACTAGGATGACACTAGAAATAGGATGACATTAGAACTAGGATGATACTAGGATGAAACTAGGATGACACTAGAACAAGGATGACACTTGAACTAGGATGACAATAGAACTAGGAAGGGACTAGAACAAGGATGACACTGGAACTAGGATGACACTAGAACTAGCATGACACTGGAACTAGGATGACACTAGGACTAGGATGACACTTGAACTAGGATGAAGCTAGAACTAGGATGGCACTAGAACAAGGATGACACTTGAACTAGGATGACACAAGAACTAGGAAGGCACTAGAACTCTAGGATGACACTAGAACAATGATGACACTAGAACTAGGATGACACTTGAACTAGGATGACACTAGAATTAGGATGACACTAGAATTAGGATAATAGTAGAACTAGGATGACACTAGAAATAGGATGACATTAGAACTAGGATGATACTAGGATGATACTAGGATGACACCGGAACTAGGATGACACTAGAACTAGGATGACACCGGAACTAGGATGACACTAGAACTAGGATGACACTAGATCTAGGATGACAATAGAACTAGGATGACACTGGAACGAGGATGACACTAGAACTAGGATGACAATAGAACTAGGATGGCACTAGAACTAGGATGACACAAGAACTAGGATGACACTAGAACTAGGATGACAATAGAACAAGGATGAAAATAGAACAAGGATGACACTAGAACTAGGATGACACTAGCTCAAGGATGACACTAGAACTCGGATAATACAAGAACTAGGATGACACTAGATCTAGGATGGCACTAGAACTAGTATGACACTAGAACTATGATGTCACTAGAACTAGGATGACAATATAACTAGGATGGCACTAGAACTAGGATGACAATAGAACTAGGATGACACTAGAACTAGGATGACAATAGAACAAGGATGACACTAGATCTAGGATGACACTAGCTCTAGGATGACACTAGAACTATGATAACACTACAACTAGGATGACACTAGAACTAGGATGACACTAGAACTAGTATGACAATAGAACTATGATGACACTAGAACTAGGATGACACTAGAACTAGGATGTCACGAGAACTAGGATAGCACTAGAACTAGGATGACACTCGAACTAGGATGACACTAGAACTAGGATGACACAAGAACTAGGATGACAAAATAACTAGGATGACACTAGAACTAGGATGACACAATAACTAGGATGACACTAGAACTAGGATGACACTAGAACTAGGATGACACTAGAACTAGGATGACACTAGAACTAGGATGACACTAGCTCAAGGATGACACTAGAACTCGGATAACACAAGAACTATGATGACACTAGATCTAGGATGACACTAGAACTAGTGTGACAATAGAACTATGATGACACTAGAACTAGGATGTCACGAGAACTAGGATAGCACTAGAACTAGGATGACACTAGAACTAGGATGACACTAGAACAAGGATGACACTAGAACTAGGATGATAATAGAAATTGGATGATAATAGAACTAGGATGGCACTCGAACGAGGATGACACTAGAACTTGGATGACAATAGAACTAGGATGACACTAGAACTAGGATGACACTAGAACTAGGATGACACTAGAACTAGGATGACACTAGCTCAAGGATGACACTAGAACTCGGATAACACAAGAACTAGGATGACACTAGATCTAGGATGGCACTAGACTAGTATGACAATAGAACTCGGATAACACAAGAACTAGGATGACACTAGAACTAGGATGACACAAGAACTAGGATGACAAAATAACTAGGATGACACTAGAACTAGGATGACACAATAACTAGGATGACACTAGATCTAGGATGACACTAGAACTAGGATGACACTAGAACTAGGATGACACTAGAACTAGGATGACACTAGCTCAAGGATGACACTAGAACTCGGATAACACAAGAACTAGGATGACACTAGATCTAGGATGACACTAGAACTAGTGTGACAATAGAACTATGATGACACTAGAACTAGGATGTCACGAGAACTAGGATAGCACTAGAACTAGGAAGACACTAGAACAAGGATGACACTAGAACTAAGATGGCACTAGAACTAAGATGGCACTAGAACTAAGATGGCACTAGAACTAAGATGACACTAGTACTAGGATGGCCCTCGAACTCGGATGACACTAGAACTAGGATGACACCTAGAACTAGGATGACACTAGAACTATGATGTCACTAGAACTAGGATGACAATAGAACTAGGATGGCACTAGAACTAGGATGACACAAGAACTAGGATGACACTAGAACTAGGATGACAATAGAACAAGGATGACAATAGAACAAGGATGACACTAGAACTAGGATGACACTAGCTCAAGGATGACACTAGAACTTGGATAACACAAGAACTAGGATGACACTAGATCTAGGATGGCACTAGAACTAGTATGACAATAGAACTATGATGACACTAGAACTAGGATGTCACGAGAACTAGGATAGCACTAGAACTAGGATGACACTCGAACTAGGATGACACTAGAACTAGGATGACACAAGAACTAGGATGACAAAATAACTAGGATGACACTAGAACTAGGATGACACAATAACTAGGATGACACTAGAACTAGGATGACACTAGAACTAGGATGACACTAGAACTAGGATGACACTAGAACTAGGATGACACTAGCTCAAGGATGACACTAGAACTCGGATAACACAAGAACTATGATGACACTAGATCTAGGATGACACTAGAACTAGTGTGACAATAGAACTATGATGACACTAGAACTAGGATGTCACGAGAACTAGGATAGCACTAGAACTAGGATGACACTAGAACTAGGATGACACTAGAACAAGGATGACACTAGAACTAGGATGATAATAGAAATTGGATGATAATAGAACTAGGATGGCACTCGAACGAGGATGACACTAGAACTTGGATGACAATAGAACTAGGATGACACTAGAACTAGGATGACACTAGAACTAGGATGACACTAGAACTAGGATGACACTAGCTCAAGGATGACACTAGAACTCGGATAACACAAGAACTAGGATGACACTAGATCTAGGATGGCACTAGACTAGTATGACAATAGAACTCGGATAACACAAGAACTAGGATGACACTAGAACTAGGATGACACAAGAACTAGGATGACAAAATAACTAGGATGACACTAGAACTAGGATGACACAATAACTAGGATGACACTAGATCTAGGATGACACTAGAACTAGGATGACACTAGAACTAGGATGACACTAGAACTAGGATGACACTAGCTCAAGGATGACACTAGAACTCGGATAACACAAGAACTAGGATGACACTAGATCTAGGATGGCACTAGACTAGTATGACAATAGAACTCGGATAACACAAGAACTAGGATGACACTAGAACTAGGATAACACAAGAACTAGGATGACACTAGATCTAGGATGACACTAGAACTAGTGTGACAATAGAACTATGATGACACTAGAACTAGGATGTCACGAGAACTAGGATAGCACTAGAACTAGGAAGACACTAGAACAAGGATGACACTAGAACTAAGATGGCACTAGAACTAAGATGGCACTAGAACTAAGATGGCACTAGAACTAAGATGACACTAGTACTAGGATGGCCCTCGAACTCGGATGACACTAGAACTAGGATGACACCTAGAACTAGGATGACACTAGAACTATGATGTCACTAGAACTAGGATGACAATAGAACTAGGATGGCACTAGAACTAGGATGACACAAGAACTAGGATGACACTAGAACTAGGATGACAATAGAACAAGGATGACAATAGAACAAGGATGACACTAGAACTAGGATGACACTAGCTCAAGGATGACACTAGAACTTGGATAACACAAGAACTAGGATGACACTAGATCTAGGATGGCACTAGAACTAGTATGACAATAGAACTATGATGACACTAGAACTAGGATGTCACGAGAACTAGGATAGCACTAGAACTAGGATGACACTAGAACAAGGATGACACTAGAACTAGGATGATAATAGAAATTGGATGACACTAGAACTAGGATGACAATAGAACAAGGATGACACTAGATCTAGGATGACACTAGCTCTAGGATGACACTAGAACTAGGATAACACTAGATCTAGGATGACACTAGAACTAGTGTGACAATAGAACTATGATGACACTAGAACTAGGATGTCACGAGAACTAGGATAGCACTAGAACTAGGAAGACACTAGAACAAGGATGACACTAGAACTAAAATTGCACTAGAACTAAGATGGCACTAGAACTAAGATGGCACTAGAACTAAGATGACACTAGTACTAGGATGGCCCTCGAACTCGGATGACACTAGAACTAGGATGACACTAGAACTAGGATGACACTAGAACTATGATGTCACTAGAACTAGGATGACAATAGAACTAGGATGGCACTAGAACTAGGATGACACAAGAACTAGGATGACACTAGAACTAGGATGACAATAGAACAAGGATGACAATAGAACAAGGATGACACTAGAACTAGGATGACACTAGCTCAAGGATGACACTAGAACTTGGATAACACAAGAACTAGGATGACACTAGATCTAGGATGGCACTAGAACTAGTATGACAATAGAACTATGATGACACTAGAACTAGGATGTCACGAGAACTAGGATAGCACTAGAACTAGGATGACACTAGAACAAGGATGACACTAGAACTAGGATGATAATAGAAATTGGATGACACTAGAACTAGGATGACAATAGAACAAGGATGACACTAGATCTAGGATGACATTAGCTCTAGGATGACACTAGAACTAGGATAACACTAGATCTAGGATGACACTAGAACTAGGTTGACACTAGAACTAGTATGACAATAGAACTATGATGACACTAGAACTAGGATGTCATGAGAACTAGGATGACACAATAACTAGGATGACACAATAACTAATGATGACACAATAACTAGGATGACACTAGAACTAGGATGACACTAGAACTAGGATGCCAGTAGAATTAGAACTAGGATGACACTATATATAGGATGAAACTTCAACTAGAATTACACTTGAACTAGCGTCTAGATTTTTAATGTTCAGGTCCCTATTGCAATATCTTTAGATGTAATCCTGGTATTGGTAGGTCTATCGGTCTGAACATGTCATTTGACTCTGTGACATCAAATGCTGTCATGTGACTTTGTGACGTCACATCCTGTCTGTCAGACTGCAGAAGGAGGAGACTCCCCACAGCCCTCGTTTGTTTGAATGCTCCAATCAGACTGGTCGGTTCAGGATGACAGAGGTGGAGGACTTGACTCAGGAGGACCTGGACCAGGATGATGTCATGCTGCTGGACACCTGGGAGGAGGTGAGGTTTCAGGGGTCATCACTTTGGTTACCTGGGAGGAGGTGAGGGGTCAGGGGACATGACTATAGTTACCTGGGATGAGGTGAAGGGTCAGGGTTCATGACTATTGTTACCTGGGAGGAGGTAAGGGGTCAGGTGAGGGGTCAGGGGTCATCACTTTGGTTACCTGGGAGGGGGTGAGGGGTCAGGGGCCATGACTATTGTTACCTGAGAGGAGGTGAAGGGTCAGGGGCTATGACTATTGTTACCTGAGAGGAGGTGAAGGGTTAGGGGCCATGACTGTAGTTACCTGGGAGGAGGTAAGGATTCAGGGGCCATGACTATAGTTACCTGGGAGGAGGTAAGGGGTCAGGGGCCATGACTATTGTTACCTGGGAGGAGGTGAAGGGTCAGGGGCCATGACTGTAGTTACCTGGGAGGAGGTGAGGGGTCAGGGGCCATGACTATTGTTATCTGGGAGGAGGTGAGGGGTCAGGGGCCATGACTATTGTTACCTGGGTGGAGGTGAGGGGTCAGGGGCCATGACTATTGTTACCTGGGAGGAGGTGAAGGGTCAGGGGCCATGACTATTGTTACCTGGGAGGAGGTGAGGGTCAGGGGACATGACTATAGTTACCTGGGAGGAGGTGAAGGGTCAGGGGTCATCACTTGGTTACCTGGGAGGAGATCAAGGGTCATCACTCTTGTTATCTTAGAGGAGGTTAGGGTTCAGGGGTCATCACTATAGTTACCCAGGAATAGGTGAGAGGTCATTGCCACGGTTACCAGGGTCTTGGGCCCTGGGCTCAGTCCAATCCTCTGGGAACATGTGATTCCAGTAGTTGATGTTTAAACAGAGATGAAGCAAGTATCATGTAGTTGTCATGTAGAGCATGACTCTACATAAAGCACAGTTCACTTCAGGGGAACCATATCATCATTACCACTGAATAACCCTGACTCCATATTTGTCCAATCCCGTCAGATTTTCCTGTGGATTGGCAGGTCTGCCAATGAATATGAGACCAAGGAAGCGTGTAACAGTGCTCTAGAGTACCTGAGGACCCACCCAGCGGGGCGGGACCCTGACACACCCATCATCTCCGTCAAACAGGGCTACGAGCCACTGACCTTCACCGGATGGTTCAACGCATGGGACCCTCAGAAGTGGAGCGTGAGTAGATCTGGGACACCAGCCACCACCGCTAGAGGGAAAACGGGATGCACTGCTACAAATGTGACTGGATGTGTTTTATTGAGTAACTTCAGCAAAGTGAATTGAATTTATTAGGGGAGAGGTGGGGACTCGAGTCAATCTGTGTTTGTTAGTGTGTTCTGTGCATCTATTTACAGTCAGGTAGAGTTTGGATAAATGCATTTATGATTCTTAACATGAAGTTAACAGACCGGTGATCTGTTACCAAACTGTTGTTACCAAACTGTTGTTACCAGACTGGTGTTTACAGACTGGTGTTTACAGACTGGTGTTAACAGACTGGTGTTACCAAACTGGTGTTTACAGACTGGTGTTAACAGACTGGTGTTACCAAACTGGTGTTTACAGACTGGTGTTAACAGACTGGTGTAAACAGACTGGTGTTAACAGACTGGTGTTAACAGACTGGTGTTTACAGACTGGTGTTAACAGACTGGTGTTACCAAACTGGTGTTTACAGACTGGTGTTAACAGACTGGTGTTTACAGACTGGTGTTAACAGACTGGTGTTTACAGACTGGTGTTTACAGACTGGTGTTAACAGACTGGTATTAACAGACTGGTGTTTACAGACTGGTGTTAACAGACTGGTATTAACAGACTGGTGTTTACAGACTGGTGTTAACAGACTGGTGTTTACAGACTGGTGTTAACAGACTGGTGTTAACAGACTGATGTTAACAGACTGGTATTAACAGACTGGTATTAACAGACTGGTGTTAACAGACTGGTGTTAACAGACTGGTATTAACAGACTGGTGTTAACAGACTGGTGTTAACAGACTGGTGTTAACAGACTGGTGTTAACAGACTGGTGTTTACAGACTGGTGTTTACAGACTGGTATTAACAGACTGGTGTTTACAGACTGGTGTTAACAGACTGGTGTTTACAGACTGGTGTTAACAGACTGGTGTTAACAGACTGGTGTTAACAGACTGGTGTTAACAGACTGGTATTAACAGACTGGTGTTTACAGACTGGTGTTAACAGACTGGTGTTTACAGACTGGTGTTAACAGACTGGTGTTAACAGACTGGTGTTTACAGACTGGTGTTAACAGACTGGTATTAACAGACTGATGTTAACAGACTGGTGTTAACAGACTGGTGTTTACAGACTAGTGGATCTTCTCTTCTCAACAGGGAGGCTCCTCCTATGAGGAAATGAAACAAAAGCTGGGCGATGTTGCATCTATCTCTCAGATTACTGTAGTAAGTGATTCACTCATACACTCTAGCAATAATGTTACTAACTCAACCAAGTAATACAGTTAACCATTAGCCACCTTGTATTGTCATTATGATATAACCAATACAAGCCTAACCTTTGCATGCATCAAACATGAATGATCATGAATGAATGAATGATTCATTTACATATGTTCTAAATCATCCAACCAGCTTCCACTTGTTAGATGGGATATCAGCTTTCACCTGTTAGAGGAGATATCAGATTTCACCTGCTAGAGGGGATATCAGCTTTCACCTGTTAGAGGAGATATCAGCTTTCACCTGTTAGAAGGGATATCAGCTTTCACCTGTTAGAGGAGATATCAGATTTCACCTGCTAGAGGGGATATCAGCTTTCACCTGTTAGAAGGGATATCAGCTTTCACCTGTTAGAGGAGATATCAGCTTTCACCTGTTAGAGGAGATATCAATATCTAAATCTCACTCCTCCTCTTGTTTCATGTAGAATCTGAACAACACAGAGCTGAGTAAGGGTTCTGCTGGGGGGAGTAGTGGAGGTGCTGGGTACAGCGCTCCAGGAGGCCCAGACCAGTTCAGCTCTCCACCATCCTACAAGCTCCACCTTGGGACAGGAGGGGGCTCCTGTGGCCCTTCCAGCCCAGCCACCCCTGGAGGTCAGGACTGCCTGTCCACCACCTTCAGCACTACCCTGTCCCCCACCCTGTCCTCCCCCTCCCTGGGCCCCTCCATCACCCTGGTCCCCTCCACCACCCCAGCTCCCAGGACTGGAGAGTACCTAAGCCCAGAGCTGCTGATCAACAAGAGCCCCAATGAGCTGCCCAAGGGAGTGGACCCTAATAGGAGAGAGGTGAGGATGCTATTATAAAATAGTACTGCTGAGACTGTATTGTACAGCAGGTTATTAGGGAAATGGTAATATTTTTGTTTTATTATTTGGACAAATCAGGATTGGGAAAAGGTGGTTCTTAAACTGGTTTGGTGATTTTTAAGCCTGTGTGTGGATGATAAATGGTTTCCACAGCACACAAAGTCAAAATTGGATATATCGTTAAAATTCAGGAAAATATAAAATGTCATTTTTGTCTATGATAAACATGGCTGAAATTAGAGGAAGAGGAAGAGGAAGGCCTGGAGTTCCATGTGGGAGGATACTTTTACACTAAGGTTAATGGCATTCCCCCCAGAAGTAACACAGGAAATGACAAACTTTCTCGAAATGCTTTTACTTCTGGGGAACCGAGATTAGTGTTATGGTGGTGAACTGACAGCAGCGGCCAGCAGGGGTCAGCATAACACATTAAATACGTCTCTCTCACTCTCAACTCAAGGGCTTTATTGGCATGGGAAACATATGTTTACAATGCCGAAGCAAGTGAAATAGATAATAAACAAAAGTGAAATAAACAATAAAAATGAATAGTAAACATTACACTCACAGAAGTTCCAAAAGAATAAAAGAATAAAGACATTTCAAATATGTCTATATATATATGTCTATATACAAATCTCTCTGTCTCTCTCTCTCTCTCTCTCTCTCTCTCTCTCTCTCTCTCTCTCTCTCTCTCTCTGTCTCTCTCTCTCTGTCTCTCTCTCTCTCTCTCTGTCTGTCTCTCTCTCTCTCTCTGTCTCTCTGTCTCTCTCTCTCTCTCTCTCTCTCTCTGTCTCTCTCTGTGACCCTCTCTCTCTCTCTCTCTCTCTCTCTGTCTCTCTCTGTGACCCTCTCTCCCTCTCTCTCTCTCTGTCTCTCTCTCTCTCTCTCTCTCTCTCTCTCTGTCTGTCTCTCTCTCTCTCTCTCTGTCTCTCTGTCTCTGTCTCTCTCTCTCTCCCTCTCTCTCTCTCTCTCTCTCTCTCTGTCTCTCTGTCTCTCTGTCTCTCTCTGTCAGGACTATCTCTCTGATGTGGATCTGGAGAACCTGCTGGGTTGTTCTCGGTCTGGTTTCCAGCGGCTGCCCAGGTGGCGGCAGAACGACCTGAAGAAGAAGGCAGGGCTGTTCTAAGTGGGCAGTCGCGTTAGTTGGGATGACATCGGGACATAGCTTATTAGAGTTGAAAATGTTCCTTGATTGTGTTCAAGTTGTATTCAAGTCGAGAGAGAGAGCGGGAATGTTTTTTTTTTAAATTGTTTTTCAACAGAACAGTGTAGAAGTGGCAGCAACATGCTGAACTGAAGACCTGGAACAGAGACACTGCGAACTGTGAGAACAACTCAAAACAAAAGGTTCCATACTTTTCACATCCAGGTCCAGGTAGATGCACTGTATAGACGTGTACTACATACATACTTCAGCTGAATGTGTGCTATGCCTGATTACCAACAGTACGTTAGCAGTAAAACAGAGAGACATTTAAAAAATACATTATTTATTGAACAATTGAACAAAACTATGCCCAGTTGATATGTTCTACCAGCTGAACAGAAGAAACAGCAGGTATTTTTTAAACATTAATTCGATGAACATCTTTATTTTTTTTATCTCATGATCAGTTGCTATATTTGATGTTTTGTTATATTTTCTCTACATTTCAAAGATGAGTTATGATTTTAAATGTATTTTCCAACAATCAAACATAATCAAACCCTCTCATGATCACAAATCTAATTATCATGAATCCTGTCACCAGATCTCTAATAATAAAACAATATACAATCAACTTACTGTTTCAAATTCTTCTTTTACTTTGTGTAAATGCAGTTGAGTGAAAATGAAATAAATAAATATTACAATATACAGAGCCTTTGGAAATTATTCAGACCCCTTGACTTTTTCCACATTTTGTTACGTTACAGCCTTATTCTAAAGTAGATTAAATAATTGTTTCCCTCATTAATCTACACACAATACCCCTTAATGACATCACAATACCCCTTAATGACATCACAATACCCCATAATGACATTACAATACCCCTTAATGACAAAGCAAAAACAGGTTTAGAAAGCAAATGTATTACAAATAAAAAACTGAAATATCACTTTTACATAAGTATTCAGACCCTTTACTCAGTTCTTTGTAGAAGCACCTTTGGCAGCGATTACAGCCTTGTGTCTTCTTGGATATGAAGCTACAAGCTTGACACTCCTGTGTTGTCTTGGCTGTGTTGCAGTCTTTTTCTCCAGTGTTGTCTCTCCTTCATCCTTTTCTGGGTGCATCAGGCAGTGCATTTGTCGTATCCTGGCTTCCACTTGGTCTGCTGGTTTCTTGGCTCCTCCCTGGCGTCTCAATCTCCTCTTCTGCTCCTGCTCCTTCCGGGCTCCCGCCTGTTGAATCAGCATCCTCTGTGTTCTCATCTCTGTGCGGTTGTCTCCTTGTTTCTGAAGGGACTCTGGTGCAGTGGTTCAGATGGTACCAAGTGTTGCTTCCTTTCACCTGGACAGCAGTTAACGTTGTTCTGGCCACTTCGTAGGGTCCTTCTCTCCTCGGTTGATCCCACTTCCTCCGGAACACTCGAACGTAGACTAGATCTCCTGGGAGAGGTCCTTCTGGTCCCCTTGGATCATCAGACGTGGAACCTTTTGTCCTGGTTCAGGTTTCTGTCTTCTTTCTGTGAGGCATTCAAACTCAGAGACTTATGGCCTCTGTTCTATGATTGCACCATACACACTCTTTCTTTCATCACACAACAAACTGACATTCCAGCTGATGCTGGCGAACCCCTCTCCTTTTGGTTCCTAAACATAAGACTCTGAAAGCAAAACACAGAACATAACAGTATTGACAATGTTATGTGTTATGCATAAATATATTCACGAATACCGAAATCTGAGACCATGACAATTCCCACTCTCTCTTCACCTGACTCTATGCCTCCAGGATACTTTTCTGCTGGACTCCACAAAAATAAAAGCTCTAAAAAGCTTCCTCAGCTTTTACCCAGTCTTCCTCTTTCGGCCCCAGGTTCTGAGAGGTGTTCCCAAATCATGTCATTTTTTATTTTGTTTCCCACCTCCCACCCATTTCAACTGATAAGCATATGCATATCCTTAATCAACATGTTCTCTTCTTGAAGTAATTCAACACTGTATATGCTTTCACATCAATGCCTTCTACATGTTGTTTAGAGTACAACTACCCTAACATCTATCCTTTTTCACATCATGATGCATTAACAAATAAAACAAGTAGCTCCCAAACCAAACCCAGTATGTCTACAGTGGAATCTAGTCTTTCTCTCTAACTTGGTTCCTCTGTCATGGTGTTTTCAAGCTCACCCATTATTCAGCTGGACCTTACTTTTTGTGAGAATTATTCACCCACCGAAGAGAGCCATAGCGATCTTTACCACTGCAGGTGCTGTATGTTATACCTCCAGCCTGGTGTATCTTGATGTACACTCAGTCTCCAGAATTCAGCCCATGCCCTTCCATCTGGCCTCGTATGTGCTGTTTTTTCCTGAGGACATACACACTAACACATGGGTTATTTCCTGACAACAGACTTTCTTCTTATAGCAAGATCACAGATTTGTAATATTTAAATAACAGCCCTATGTAAAGATTCAGTCTCAAATACCTTGCCTCCTGCCATTGATATAGTTATACATAATGATAGCCAAATTATGGTCCCTACAGTAACTGCTATAAGAAAAACATGTAATCAGTCAAGTGTCTTCCAGTTGGAAGAATATCCAATCCTAACTCAGTCATAAGTCTTTTAAACTTTTGCTATAGTGTTCAAAATTCCACCACTTATCACTTTTACCATAATCTAGGTATGTGTAATGTTCACTTATCACTTTTACCATAATCTAGGTATGTGTAATGTTAAATTTTCTTTAGAATTGTCTCTATTTTTTATATTTCTACATTTTACACAGCCAGTTGTCCTTCCTTTTCTGTGAGGTATCTTCTCTAATAATATACATAGTTTCTAGAAATAACACCCCTCCACTATCATAACCTTCATTCATTCATAACCCTCAGATCCCCAATGCAGTTCCCATAACACCCCTCCTCTATCATAACCTTCATTCATTCATAACCTTCATTTCCCATAACACCCTCCACTATCATAACCTTCATTCATTCATAACCCTCAGATCCCCAATGCAGTTCCCATAACACCCCTCCACTATCATAACCTTCATTCATTCATAACCCTCAGATCCCCAATGCAGTTCCCATAACACCCCTCCACTATCATAACCTTCATTCATTCATAACCCTAGATCCCCAATGCAGTTCCCATAACACCCTCCACTATCATAACCTTCATTCATTCATAACCCTCAGATCCCCAATGCAGTTCCCATAACACCCCTCCACTATCATAACCTTCATTCATTCATAACCCTCAGATCCCCAATGCAGTTCCCATAACACCCCTCCACTATCATAACCTTCATTCATTCATAACCCTCAGATCCCCAATGCAGTTCCCATAACACCCCTCCACTATCATAACCTTCATTCATTCATAACCCTCAGATCCCCAATGCAGTTCCCATATCACCCCTCCACTATCATAACCTTCATTCATTCATAACCCTCAGATCCCCAATGCAGTTCCCATAACACCCCTCCACTATCATAACCTTCATTCATTCATAACCCTCAGATCCCCAATGCAGTTCCCATAACACCCCTCCACTATCATAACCTTCATTCATTCATAACCCTCAGATCCCCAATGCAGTTCCCATATCACCCTCCACTATCATAACCTTCATTCATTCATAACCCTCAGATCCCCAATGCAGTTCCCATATCACCCCTCCACTATCATAACCTTCATTCATTCATAACCCTCAGATCCCCAATGCAGTTCCCATAACACCCCTCCACTATCATAACCTTCATTCATTCATAACCCTCAGATCCCCAATGCAGTTCCCATATCATATAAGTCACAACTCCTAATTTCCTAAAACATTCTCAAATCAATTTTAGTCAATTTATATCCGTCCCTCCTCAGGAACAAAATACACACTTATGTTCCTCAAAACAAAAATAAATTGACCAACCAAGAAAAAAGGGGAAAATAAATGATATCTGCATATTTGCAAAAATTACCACTACTCCTAATGTAAGTAAACCTGGTCTCTTCTCCATCCTTGGGTGTTCAATTATAATTAATTATATCAATAAAATTTAACATTAAAATAATATCTAAGGACAAATCGGGCCGACTTTTTTCTGTACTCTATCTATTACTTTTCTACCTACTTATTGATCATATGGGCAGACAGCAACAGCCCCTCACCAGGCCAGGCAGTTCAGTCAGAGAGAGCAAACAACCGCACCAGTCAGGCCACACAAGGTCCCCACATGAATGGCCCAGCGAGAGGGGCAGTCCCGAATCACACACCCAACTTAAGTCGCCCGCCCAGGTTGACTGGGCTGTGTTTATGCACATCCCAAATCAGGTCCTGAGACAGTTGAGCCAAGTAGTATCAGACGGAACAACCCACCCCACCAATCCAGACAAACGGGTCCTTCTAAACGGTCTGACCAGAGCAGGTGCAAGCCCCTCCTCCGCTAAACACCCGACACCGGCAAGGCTCACTTAGTTCCTACACATGTACACATTCATATTTAACAACCCCCCAAATCACACATGCATGCAGTTCATTGAATTCAGCAAGCTCTTAGCATTTACTGGGTTTTTTAGGAAATTTAAATAGAGACCTACGTGACACCCCTCTTGCTGGGACAGTATCTCTGAAGCAATTTATACAAATGTTCAACTATGTTCAGCTTACCTTTTTATAGTTGGGAGGCCACCCGTTTGCAAGATTGTCCAAAGAAACTGTCACCAGCCTGGAATGTCCTTCTGCTCGGCCCCTCTGATCTCCTGGCAAAGCTCGCCAAATACGTAGTGGAAAATTGTTTCAGAAATATAATACTCTCAGAAGAACTTTGTGAATTCAATGTAGACTTTAATACAAGTAATTAAAAGCCGTGCTGGTCTGCGGAACAGCCACCCCTTCTTAGCACTGGCTCTGCTTTTATACATACATAGTATTGGGGTACATCACATATGTAAATAAAGTTACTCCCCCTTAGTATCTGCTTTTGGTTACAACGATGGCAGAACTCTTTCCATGTTCTAAAAATAATATATGTACTGCATGCTTATGTTTTACGTGTTAGTCATCAGTTATCTTGCCTACATCTTTCTTCCTGTACCCTGCTGACCACAGCACGTTCAGCTGTCATGAATGCACATATGGTCTTGGTTAATGTATTCTTTCAAAAATAGAGTATAGCCTGGGTGTCATGAGGCCTGGGTGTCATCTTCTCTTAACGTGCATGTCCTTGCTATTTCAGCCTTGCAACCAGACCTATGTAATGCTCAGCTCTCTCCTCAATGGTTCGCTCCAACAGTGCTTAGGGTTGTCGTCCTGTTGGAAGCTGAACCTTCGCCCCAGTCTGAGGTCCTGAGCGCTCTGGAGCAAGTTTTCATCAAGGATCTCTTTGTACTTTACTCCTTTCATTTTTGCCTGAAACCTGACTAGTCTCAGAGTCCCTGCTGCTGACAAACATCCCCACGGCATGATGCCACCACCATCAGGCTTCATCGTAGAGATGGTGCCAGGTTTCCTCCAGACGTGATGCTTGGCATTCAAGCCAAATAGTTCAATCTTGGTTTCATCAGGCCAGAGAATCTTGTTTCTCATGGTCTGAGATTCTGTAGGTGCCTTTTGGCAAACTCCAACAGGGCTGTCATGAGCTTTTTACTGAGGAGTGGCTTCTGTCTGGCAAATACCATAAAGGGCTGATTGGTGGAGTGCTGCAGAGATGGTTGTCCTTCTGGAAGTTTCTCCCATCTCCACAGAGGAACTCTAGAGCTCTGTCAGAGTGACCATCCGGTTCTTGGTCACCTCCCTGACCAAGGCCCTTCTCCCCCGATTGCTCAGTCTGGCCAGGCGGCCGGCTCAAAGAAGAGTCTTGGGGGTTCCAAACTTCTCCATTTCAGAATGATGGAGGCCAATGTGTTCTTGGGGACCTTCAATGCAGCAGAACTGTTTTGGTACCCTTCGCAGATCTGTGCCTCGACACAATCCTGTTTCTGAGTTCTACGATCAATTCCTTCAACCTCATGGCTTGGTTGTTGCTCTGACATACACTGTCAACTGTGGGACCTTAAATAGACAGGTGTGTGGCTTTCCAAATCACTACCAATCAATTACATTTACCACAGGTGGACTCCAATCAAGTTGTAGAAACATCTCAAGGATGATCAATGGAAACAGGATGCACCTGAGCTCCATTTACAGTCTCATAGCAAAAAAAAAAAAATGTTTTCAGTTTGTCATTATGGGCTATTGTGTGTAGATTGCTGAGGATTTTTATTTATTTAATCAGTTGTAGAATAAGGCTGTAACGTAACAAAATGTGGAAAATGTCAAGGGGTATGAATACTTTCCGAAGGCACTGTATACAACTCCATAATGTCTTTATAATCTGATATAGAAAGTTGCAATGTCTCCTGTGATATTGTTACTCAGCTGATATTAAGAGAAACACTCTTCCCTTAATATCAGACTCGAACCCCATTTGATGCATGGAACAGATGTGGGTTGTTCTCTACATAAGGGTGATAAAAATTTAAAAAACACTCAAAAGCGCTGACGAAGGCCTTGAGGCCGATACCTAAAGCTTAGTAGTTATACTGTCAGGAGTAGTGTGCACGTTTCTTCTTTGTTCTCATCTTATTCAACTGTTACCATACACCTGCAAAAAACATAACTCAGATGTGCAAATGCCTTTTGAATTTTGAATTACAGTTTTTACAACTACAGTTTTCACTCTGCACTCTGAAATCTTGCAAGTAAACACGAAAAGGAAAGGGAAGTTGTGGTGGAAGAATCAGAATTAGTTGTGTAACAGATAATTTTGATGTCTTATTTGCATAAAATCAAATCAAATCAAATCAAATTTTATTTGTCACATACACATGGTTAGCAGATGTTAATGCGAGTGTAGCGAAATGCTTGTGCTTCTAGTTCTGACAATGCAGTAATAACCAACAAGTAATCTAACTAACAATTCCTAATCTACTGTCTTATACACAGTGTAAGGGGATAAAGAATATGTACATAAGGATATATGAATGAGTGATGGTACAGAGCAGCATAGGCAAGATACAGTAGATGGTATCGGGTACAGTATATACATGTGAGATGAGAATGTAAACAAAGTGGCATAGTTAAAGTGGCTAGTGATACATGTATTACATAAGGATGCAGTCGATGATATAGAGTACCATATATACAGTATATACGTATGCATATGAGATGAATAATGTAGGGTAAGTAACATTATATAAGGTAGCATTGTTTAACCTCTTACACTTATGGTGGCGCTATTTCATTTTTGGAAGAAAAACGTTCCCGTTTTAAACAAGATATTTTGTCACAAAAAGATGCTCGACTATGCATATAATTGCTACTGTTCGAAAGAAAACACTCTGACGTGTCCAGAAATACAAATATCTTCTCTGTGCGTGCCCTTTAACGTGAGCTTCAGGCAAAACCAAGATGACTTGGCATCCAGGAAATGACAAGGATTTTTGAGGCTCTGTCTTTCATGATCTCCTTATATGGCTGTGAACGCAAGAGGAATGAGTCTGCCCTTTCTGTCGTTTCCCCAAGGTGTCTGCAGCATTGTGACGTATTTGTAGGCAGATCGTTGGAAGATTGACCATAAGAGACCACATTTACCACGTGTCCGCCCGGTGTCCTGCGCCGAAATTGGTGCGCAAAAGTCACCTGCCAGTATTTTTCCATGGGGCACAGAGAGAGAAGCAAGCTTCCATGAACTGCATGTCAATGAAGAGATATGTGAAAAAACACCTTGAGGATTGATTCCAAACAACGTTTGCCATGTTTCGGTCGATATTATGTAGTTAATCCGGAAAAAGTTTCACGTTGTAGGTGACTGCATTTTCGGTTCGTTTCGGTAGCCAGGCGCAATGTAGAAAACGGAACGATTTCTCCTACACACAGACGCTTTCAGGAAACACTGCGCATTTGGTATGTGGCTGGGAGTCTCCATATTGAAAACATCAGAAGCTCTTCAAAGGTAAATGATTTTATTTATTTGGTTATCTGGCTTTTGTGAAAATGTTGCGTGCTACATGCTACACAAAATGCTATGCTAGCTTTGCATACTCTTACACAAATTAGTCAATTTCTATGGTTCAAAAGCATATTTTGAAAATCTGAGATGACAGTGTTGTTAAGAAAAGGCTAAGCTTGAGAGCAAACGCATTATTTTAATTTTATTTGCGATTTTCAGAAATCGTTAACGTTGCGTTATGCTAATGAGCCTGAGGCTTAGTCACAATCCCGGATCCGGGATGGGGAGTTTCAAGAGGTTAAAGTGGCTAGTGATATATTTACATCATAACATTATATAAGGTAGCATTGTTTAAAGTGGCTAGTGATATATTTACATCATTTCCCATCAATTCCCATTATTAAAGTGGCAGGAGTTGAGTCAGTGTCAGTGTGTTGGCAGCAGCCACTCAATGTTAGGGGTGGCTGTTTAACAGTCTGATGGTCTTGAGATAGAAGCTGTTTTTCAGTCTCTCGGTCCAAGCTTTGATGCACCTGTACTGACCTCGCCTTCTGGATGATAGCGGGGTGAACAGGCAGTGGCTCGGGTGGTAGATGTCCTTGATGATCTTTATGGCCTTCCTGTAACATCGGGTGGTGTAGGTGTCCTGGAGGGCAGGTAGTTTGCCCCCGATGATGCGTTATGCAGACCTCACTACCCTCTGGAGAGCCTTACGGTTGAGGGCGGAGCAGTTGCCGTACTAGGCGGTGATACAGCCCGCCAGGATGCTCTCGATTGTGCATCTGTAGAAGTTTGTGAGTGCTTTTGGTGACAAGCCGAATTTCTTCAGCCTCCTGAGGTTGAAGAGGCGCTGCTGCGCCTTCTTCACGATGCTGTCTGTGTGAGTGGACCAATTCAGTTTGTCTGTGATGTGTATGCCGAGGAACTTAAAACTTGCTACTCTCTCCACTACTGTTCCATCGATGTGGATAGGGGGGTGTTCCCTCTGCTGTTTCCTGAAGTCCACAATCATCTCCTTAGTTTTGTTGACGTTGAGTGTGAGGTTATTTTCCTGACACCACACTCCGAGGGCCCTCACCTCCTCCCTGTAGGCCGTCTCGTCGTTGTTGGTAATCAAGCCTACCACTGTTGTGTCGTCCGCAAACTTGATGATTGAGTGAACAGGGAGTACAGGAGAGGGCTCAGAACGCACCCTTGTGGGGCCCCAGTGTTGAGGATCAGCGGGGAGGAGATGTTGTTACCTACCCTCACCACCTGGGGGCGGCCCGTCAGGAAGTCCAGTACCCAGTTGCACAGGGCGGGGTCGAGACCCAGGGTCTCGAGCTTGATGACGAGCTTGGAGGGTACTATGGTGTTGAATGCCGGCAGTGTGCAGTGTGGTTGAGATTGCATCGTCTGTGGACCTATTTGAGCGGTAAGCAAATTGGAGTGGGTCTAGGGTGTCAGGTAGGGTGGAGGTGATATGGTCCTTGACTAGTCTCTCAAAGCACTTCATGATGACGGAAGTGAGTGCTACGGGGCGGTAGTCGTTTAGCTCAGTTACCTTAGCTTTCTTGGGAACAGGAACGATGGTGGCCCTCTTGAAGCATGTGGGAACAGCAGACTGGTATAGGGATTGATTGAATATGTCCGTAAACACACCAGCCAGCTGGTCTGCGCATGCTCTGAGGGCGCGGCTGGGGATGCCGTCTGGGCCTGCAGCCTTGCGAGGGTTAACACGTTTAAATGTTTTACTCACCTCGGCTGCAGTGAAGGAGAGACCCCATGTTTCCGTTGCAGGCAGTGTCAGTGGCACTGTATTGTCCTCAAAGCGGGCAAAAAAGTTATTTAGTCTGCCTGGGAGCAAGACATCCTGGTCCGTGACTGGGCTGGATTTCTTCCTGTAGTCCGTGATTGACTGTAGACCCTGCCACATGCCTCTTGTGTCTGAGCCGTTGAATTGGGATTCTACTTTGTCTCTGTACTGACGCTTAGCTTGTTTGATAGCCTTACGGAGGGAATAGCTGCATTGTTTGTATTCAGTCATGTTACCAGACACCTTGCCCTGATTGAAAGCAGTGGTTCGCGCTTTCAATTTCACACGAATGCTGCCATCAATCCAAGGTTTCTGGTTAGGGAATGTTTTAATCGTTGCTATGGGAACGACATCTTCAACTCACGTTCTAATGAACTCGCACACCGAATCAGCGTATTCGTCAATGTTGTTATTTGACGCAATACGAAACATGTCCCAGTCCACGTGATGGAAGCAGTCTTGGAGTGTGGAGTCAGCTTGGTCGGACCAGCGTTGGACAGACCTCAGCATGGGAGCTTCTTTTTTAGCTTTTGTCTGTAGGCAGGTATCAGCAAAATGGAGTCGTGGTCAGCTTTTCCGAAAGGGGGGCGGGGCAGGGCCTTATATGCGTCGCGGAAGTTAGAGTAACAGTGATCCAAGGTTTTTCCGCCCCTGGTTGCGCAATCGATATGCTGATAAAATTTAGGGAGTCTTGTTTTCAGATTAGCCTTGTTAAAATCCCCAACAACGATGAATGCAGCCTCCGGATAAATGGTTTCCAGTTTGCAAAGAGTTAAATAAAGTTCGTTCAGAGCCATCGATGTGTCTGCTTGGGGGGGGATATATAAGGCTGTGATTATAATCGAAGAGAATTCTCTTGGTAGGTAATGCGGTCTACATTTGATTGTGAGGAATTCTAAATCAGGTGAACAGAAGGATTTGAGTTCCTGTATGTTTCTTTCATCGCACCATGCCTCGTTAGCCATAAGGCATACACCCCCACCCCTCTTCTTACCAGAAAGGTGTTTGTTTCTGTCGGCGCGATGCGTGGAGAAACCCGTTGGCTGCACCGCATCGGATAGCGTCTCTCCAGTGAGCCATGTTTCCATGAAGCACAGAACGTTACAGTCTCTGATGTCCCTCTGGAATGCTACCCTTGCTCGGATTTCATCAACCTTGTTGTCAAGAGACTGGACATTGGCAAGAAGAATGCTAGGAAGTGGGGCACGATGTGCCCGTCTCCGTAGTCTAACCAGAAGACCGCTACGTTTCCCTCTTTTTCGAGTCGTTTTTGGGGTCGCTGCATGCGATCCATTCCGTTGTCCTGTTTGTAAGGCAGAACACAGGATCCGCGTCGCGAAAAACATATTCTTGGTCGTACTGATGGTGAGTTGACGCTGATCTTATATACAGTAGTTCTTCTCGGCTGTATGTAATGAAACCTAAGATGACCTGGGGTACTAATGTAAGAAATAACACGTAAAAAAACAAAAAACTGCATAGTTTCCTAGGAACGCGAAGCGAGGCGGCCATCTCTGTCGGCGCTGTTATACATATACATAATATGCTGAGGTGGTATACTTGTTATTAGAATGTATCCCTTCGGACTCTGGTGTTGGCAGTTGCACTTCCTCCCTCACCTGGTGCCCAGTCACCTGGGGCTCAGTCACCTGGGGCTCAGTCACCTGGTGCCCAGTCACCTGATGCTCAGTCACCTGGTGCCCAGTCACCTGGGGTTCAGTCACCTGGGGCTCAGTCACCTGGGGCTCAGTCACCTGGGGCTCAGTCACCTGATGCTCAGTCACCTGGGGCTCAGTCACCTGGGGCTCAGTCACCTGGGGCTCAGTCACCTGGTGCCCAGTCACCTGGGGCTCAGTCACCTGGGGCTCAGTCACCTGGGGCTCAGTCACCTGATGCTCAGTCACCTGGGGCTCAGTCACCTGGGGCTCAGTCACCTGGGGCTCAGTCACCTGGGGCTCAGTCACCTGATGCTCAGTCACCTGGGGCTCAGTCACCTGGGGCTCAGTCACCTGGGGCTCAGTCACCTGGTGCCCAGTCACCTGGGGCTCAGTCACCTGGGGCTCAGTCACCTGGGGCCTCAGTCACCTGGGGCCTCAGTCACCTGGGGCTCAGTCACCTGGTGCCCAGTCACCTGGTGCCCAGTCACCTGGTGCCCAGTCACCTGGGGCTCAGTCACCTGGGTCTCAGTCACCTGGGTCTCAGTCACCTGGGTCTCAGTCACCTGGGTCTCAGTCACCTGGGGCTCAGTCACCTGGGGGCTCAGTCACCTGGGGCTCAGTCAACTGGGGCTCAGTCACCTGGTGCCCAGTCACCTGGGGCTCAGTCACCTGGGTCTCAGTCACCTGGGTCTCAGTCACCTGGGTCTCAGTCACCTGATTCCCAGTCACCTGGGGCTCAGTCACCTGGGCTCAGTCACCTGGGGCTCAGTCACCTGGGGCTCAGTCACCTGGTGCCCAGTCACCTGGGGCTCAGTCACCTGGGGCTCAGTCACCTGGGTCTCAGTCACCTGGGGCTCAGTCACCTGGGTCTCAGTCACCTGATGCTCAGTCACCTGGGGCTCAGTCACCTGGGGCTCAGTCACCTGGGGCTCAGTCACCTGATGCTCAGTCACCTGGGGCTCAGTCACCTGGGGCTCAGTCACCTGGGGCTCAGTCACCTGGGGCTCAGTCACCTGGGGCTCAGTCACCTGATGCTCAGTCACCTGGGGCTCAGTCACCTGGGGCTCAGTCACCTGGGGCTCAGTCACCTGATGCTCAGTCACCTGGGGCTCAGTCACCTGGGGCTCAGTCACCTGGGGCTCAGTCACCTGGGGCTCAGTCACCTGGTGCCCAGTCACCTGGGGCTCAGTCACCTGGGGCTCAGTCACCTGGTGCCCAGTCACCTGGGGCTCAGTCACCTGGGGCCTCAGTCACCTGGGGCCTCAGTCACCTGGGGCTCAGTCACCTGGTGCCCAGTCACCTGGTGCCCAGTGACCTGGGGCTCAGTCACCTGGGTCTCAGTCACCTGGGGCTCAGTCACCTGGGTCTCAGTCACCTGGGTCTCAGTCACCTGGGGCTCAGTCACCTGGGGCTCAGTCACCTGGGGCTCAGTCACCTGATGCTCAGTCACCTGGGGCTCAGTCACCTGGTGCCCAGTCACCTGGGGCTCAGTCACCTGGGTCTCAGTCACCTGGGGCTCAGTCACCTGATGCTCAGTCACTTGGGGCTCAGTCACCTGGGGCTCAGTCACCTGATGCTCAGTCACCTGGGGCTCAGTCACCTGGGGCTCAGTCACCTGATGCTCAGTCACCTGGGGCTCAGTCACCTGGTGCCCAGTCACCTGGGTCTCAGTCACCTGGGGCTCAGTCACCTGATGCTCAGTCACTTGGGGCTCAGTCACCTGGGGCTCAGTCACCTGGTGCCCAGTCACCTGGTGCCCAGTCACCTGGGGCTCAGTCACCTGGGTCTCAGTCACCTGGGGCTCAGTCACCTGGGTCTCAGTCACTTGGGGCTCAGTCACCTGGGGCTCAGTCACCTGGGGCTCAGTCACCTGGTGCCCAGTCACCTGGGGCTCAGTCACCTGGGTCTCAGTCACCTGGTGCCCAGTCACCTGGGTCTCAGTCACCTGGGTCTCAGTCACCTGGGGCTCAGTCACCTGGGTCTCAGTCACTTGGGGCTCAGTCACCTGGGGCTCAGTCACTTGGGGCTCAGTCACCTGGGGCTCAGTCACCTGGGGCTCAGTCACCTGGGGCTCAGTCACCTGGGGCTCAGTCACCTGATGCTCAGTCACCTGGGGCTCAGTCACCTGGGGCTCAGTCACCTGATGCTCAGTCACCTGGGGCTCAGTCACCTGGGGCTCAGTCACCTGATGCTCAGTCACCTGGGGCTCAGTCACCTGGTGCCCAGTCACCTGGGGCTCAGTCACCTGGGTCTCAGTCACCTGGGGCTCAGTCACCTGATGCTCAGTCACTTGGGGCTCAGTCACCTGGGGCTCAGTCACCTGGTGCCCAGTCACCTGGTGCCCAGTCACTTGGGGCTCAGTCACCTGGGGCTCAGTCACCTGGGGCTCAGTCACCTGGTGCCCAGTCACCTGGGGCTCAGTCACCTGGGTCTCAGTCACCTGGGGCTCAGTCACCTGGGGCTCAGTCACCTGGGTCTCAATCACCTGGGGCTCAATCACCTGGGGCTCTGTCACCTGGGGCTCTGTCACCTGGGGCTCAGTCACCTGGGGCTCAGTCACCTGGGGCTCAGTCACCTGGGGCTCAGTCACCTGGGTCTCAATCACCTGGGGCTCAGTCACCTGGGGCTCAGTCACCTGGGGCTCTGTCACCTGGGGCTCTGTCACCTGGGGCTCAGTCACCTGGGGCTCAGTCACCTGGGGCTCAGTCACCTGGGGCTCAGTCACCTGATGCTCAGTCACTTGGGGCTCAGTCACCTGGGGCTCAGTCACCTGATGCTCAGTCACCTGGGGCTCAGTCACCTGGGGCTCAGTCACCTGATGCTCAGTCACCTGGGGCTCAGTCACCTGGTGCCCAGTCACCTGGGTCTCAGTCACCTGGGGCTCAGTCACCTGATGCTCAGTCACTTGGGGCTCAGTCACCTGGGGCTCAGTCACCTGGTGCCCAGTCACCTGGTGCCCAGTCACCTGGGGCTCAGTCACCTGGGTCTCAGTCACCTGGGGCTCAGTCACCTGGGTCTCAGTCACTTGGGGCTCAGTCACCTGGGGCTCAGTCACCTGGGGCTCAGTCACCTGGTGCCCAGTCACCTGGGGCTCAGTCACCTGGGTCTCAGTCACCTGGTGCCCAGTCACCTGGGTCTCAGTCACCTGGGTCTCAGTCACCTGGGGCTCAGTCACCTGGGTCTCAGTCACTTGGGGCTCAGTCACCTGGGGCTCAGTCACTTGGGGCTCAGTCACCTGGGGCTCAGTCACCTGGGGCTCAGTCACCTGGGGCTCAGTCACCTGGGGCTCAGTCACCTGATGCTCAGTCACCTGGGGCTCAGTCACCTGGGGCTCAGTCACCTGATGCTCAGTCACCTGGGGCTCAGTCACCTGGGGCTCAGTCACCTGATGCTCAGTCACCTGGGGCTCAGTCACCTGGTGCCCAGTCACCTGGGGCTCAGTCACCTGGGTCTCAGTCACCTGGGGCTCAGTCACCTGATGCTCAGTCACTTGGGGCTCAGTCACCTGGGGCTCAGTCACCTGGTGCCCAGTCACCTGGTGCCCAGTCACTTGGGGCTCAGTCACCTGGGGCTCAGTCACCTGGGGCTCAGTCACCTGGTGCCCAGTCACCTGGGGCTCAGTCACCTGGGTCTCAGTCACCTGGGGCTCAGTCACCTGGGGCTCAGTCACCTGGGTCTCAATCACCTGGGGCTCAATCACCTGGGGCTCTGTCACCTGGGGCTCTGTCACCTGGGGCTCAGTCACCTGGGGCTCAGTCACCTGGGGCTCAGTCACCTGGGGCTCAGTCACCTGGGTCTCAATCACCTGGGGCTCAGTCACCTGGGTCTCAGTCACCTGGGGCTCTGTCACCTGGGGCTCTGTCACCTGGGGCTCAGTCACCTGGGTCTCAGTCACCTGGGGCTCAGTCACCTGGGGCTCAGTCACCTGGGGCTCAGTCACCTGGGGCTCAGTCACCTGGTGCCCAGGCACCTGGGGCTCTGTCACCTGGGGCTCTGTCACCTGGGGCTCAGTCACCTGGGGCTCAGTCACCTGGGGCTCAGTCACCTGGGGCTCTGTCACCTGGGGCTCAGTCACCTGGGGTTCAGTCACCTGGGGCTCAGTCACCTGGGGCTCAGTCACCTGGGTCTCAGTCACCTGGGGCTGTTCTGGGATTGATTTGCACTTTTCACACACCACAGTAAGTTCATCTCTCGGAGACAGAACGCGTTTCCTTCCTGAGCGGTATGATGGCTGCATGGTCCCATGGTGTTTATACTTGCGTACTATTGTTTGTACAGATGAACATGGTACCTTCAGGCGTTTGGAAATTTCTCCAAGGATGAACCAGACTTGTGGAGGTCTATACATCTTTTTCTGAGGTCTTGGCTGATTTATTTTTATTTTCCCATGATGTCAAGCAAAGAGACACTGAACTTGAAAGTAGGCCTTGAAATACATCCACAGGTACACCTCCAATTGATTCAAATGATGTCAATCAGCCTAACAGAAGCTTCTAAAGCCATGACATCATTTTCAGGAATTTTCCAAGCTGTTTAAAGGCTGTTTAAAGGCACAGTCAAATTAGTGTTTGTAAACATCTGACCCACTGGAATTGTACAGTGAATTATAAATGAATTAATCTGTCTGTAATCGATTGTTGGAAAAATGACTTGTGTCATGCACAAAGTAGATGTCCTAACTAACTTGCCAAACGATAGTTTGTTAACAAGACACTTGTGGAGTGGTTGAAAAACACGTTTTAATGACTCCAACCTAAGTGTATGTAAACTTCCGACTTCAACTGGATATACAGACATGGCTTCTAACTACAATATGTATTAACATAGTTGTTAACTATAGGACATATACAGATTGTGTCACGACTTCCCCCGAAGTCGGTCCCTCTCCTTGTTCGGGCGGCGTTCGGCGGTCGACGTCACCGGCCTTCTAGCCATCGCCGATCCACTATTCATTTTCCATTTGTTTTGTCCTTGTCTTACACACCTGGTTTCAATCCCACAATTACTTGTTCATTATTTAACCCTTTTTAATCCATTTCCCCCATGTTTGTTTGTGAGTGATTGTTTATTGTATTGCTGTCTGTATTTGTGGCCTTGGATTTATTTGACGTCTATTGTAATTGAGTTAATTGAGTTAATTGCCTCTCCGTGTCCATGGCCTGTGTCCCTGGTCTCCTCTTTGACCTCTTGCCTCTCCGTGTCCACGGCCTGTGTCTCTGGTCCCCTCTTTGACCTCTTGCCTCTCCGTGTCCATGGCCTGTGTCCCTGGTCTCCTCTTTGACCTCTTGCCTCTCCATGTCCATGGCCTATGTCCCTGTTCCCCTCTTTGACCTCTTGCCTGTCCGTGTCCACGGCCTGTGTCCCTGGTCCCCTCTTTGACCTCTTGCCTCTCCGTGTCCAAGGCCTGCGTCCCTGGTCCCCTCTTTGACCTCTTGCCTCTCCGTGTCCAAGGCCTGTGTCCCTGGTCCAGCCTTTTTGACTGTTTGCCTCTCCGTGTCCAAGGCCTGTGTCCCTGGTCCCCTCTTTGACCGCTTGCCTCTCCTACATCATGGAGACTTGTTGTGCTGCTTTCGGGCTAAAAAACAGTCTTTATGCGATGGTAGCTGGAGTCGCTGTCTGTAGGGAATTCGCTCTCATTGGATGCCTCTGTGTCTGCGTTTCCATGTCCTCCAGCTGCTGCGTATCTGCGTCCCCCGGTCGTCCCTACGTCGGCCTCTCAGTGCTCCCGTCCTTGGGCTTTCCCACGTGTAGACCTTGTTGCGCTGGTAGTCCTCTGTGTTTCGCTGATATGTCTTGATGTTGCTTGTAGAAAGTCTCTGTATTTCCCAGTGGACTGGTTGATCGTGTCGTCTATGGCTTTGAAGTCTGTGCCTCGTATCTCCTTCATTATAACCTTATGTTCGCTGATCTAAACTTCAACCTCTTTTACTTCCTTCGACACATGTTCAACGATTAATAGCATTAAATCTTTAAAAAACATTTGTTGAGGATTTCACCCCATTTCTGAACGAAGTCGTTTTCCCCTATTGTCTGTATTCTCAGTCCTCTTGGAATGCACTTGTTGAGAGTGGTGCCATCAATGGAACAAACCAGTCTCTTTCTCTGGAGTTGGATTTTAATGTCTCCAGTAGAGGAGCTGGGTTGTCCATGTTGGAGGTAGGGAAGAAGATCTTATTGGTGTCTCCTTGTGTGAATGGTACTCGCGCAATGCCTGGTAAGTGAGATGTTCTCTTGTAGTGGATCCATTGTTTACTTGGTAAGTTGTCGTGGAAATTCTAATCAATAATGAGGAGAGACGAGGTCAATCACCAATCAGGATATTAATTTATTCAAAACTTTTTAATAAGGATAGAGCAAATAGTTCTATAATGATGAGGCTGGTCGGCTCAACACTTTCAAGTGTTGTGGAAAGTAGTTCTGACATATGAAGAATACTAAATATATTTTATTGAAAAGATACTCCCTTTTAGTCTTCATGACAAACAACAGATGCATGGAATTGATCACAAGGTGAAACTTGATAAATGAGTATCCTGCAGACAGTTAGCATTTGCTATGAAGCAGTAGCGTGCCGTGGTTCTGGGGCCTGGGCCTTCAGTGAAGTCCTACACTGTCCCACCCGAATTAATCCACCTCTTATTACCATCATTATGATGCCATGGCTCTAGACACTATACATTTAGACAGAAATGCAGTATAACCAGGCGTTGCGTCACCTTGAAATTGACATTTTTATTCAGAGAATTGCAGAGGAAGAGTACAATACCTTTTCATTGTGCAGCTTCGTTGCCCTGCGAGCTTGTTCGTTGAGCTGTAGATCCACTCGGGTGTCCCCAAAAGTTTTCAAAAGCACCATTGTTTGTAAGTGCCCAGCCGTACTTTGTTGGTGTCTCGTTGCTGCCTTGGTTAGACAACTCAGGTTTGCAAAGCCAGTGTGGCTCCAAACACCAAATCGATCACTTGCAAATAATAGGCATTCTCAGCAGTACAGTTTGCAGTGCTTCTCGGAGCCTGTCTTTGTAGCGTCGGCTTTGTAGCATCAGCGTCTACCTCTCCTGACAATGTCTAACTTTTCTTGAAAAGTACTTCATACCACAGAAACACTGATTAATTCTATGGCATAAATCAATTGTCAACTCCAGATACTCCAATCTCAAGTAAAACCCCTTCTTGACCCCACTCCTGGACAAGTTCACTGAGGGGAGTGTGGGGAGGTCATACACTACCCCAGGATAGGTGTAACATCAGAGAGGACATACAATGGTTCCAGACACTACCACACACATCACAGTGAGGGGAGTGAGCCTCTAGGTCATACACTACCCCAGGATAGGTGTAACATCAGAGATGACATGCAGTGGTTCCAGACACTACCACACACATCTTGTCTCAGACATCTCCCCCAAGGCCAAAGGAGGGAGCGACTGGCACACAGATATTGTGGAGACAACTAATTGGTTCCCCAATAATCACGTCATCCCTTCACATGGTTTAGAATAGGTAAAGACACATTCACATGGTTAGAATAGGTAAAGACGCATTCACATGGTTTAGAATAGGTAAAGACACATTCACATGGTTTAGAATAGGTAAAGACACATTCACATGGTTTAGAATAGGTAAAGACACATTCACATGGTTTAGAATAGGTAAAGACACATCCACATGGTTTAGAATAGGTAAAGACACATTCACATGGTTTAAAATAGGTAAAGACACATTCACATGGTTTAGAATAGGTAAAGACACGTGGTTTAGAATAGGTAAAGCCACATTCACATGGTTTAGAATAGGTAAAGACACATCCACATGGTTTAGAATAGGTAAAGACACATTCACATGGTTTAGAATAGGTAAAGACACATGGTTTAGAATAGGTAAAGACACATTCACATGGTTAGAATAGGTAAAGACACATTCACATGGTTTAGAGTAGGCAAAGACACATTCACATGGTTTAGAACAGGTAAAGACACATTCACATGGTTTAGAATAGGATTAGGTACAGACACATTCACATGGTTTAGAATAGGTAAAGACACATGGTTTAGAATAGGTAAAGACACATTCACATGGTTAGAATAGGTAAAGACATATTCACATGGTTTAGAATAGGTAAAGACACATTCACATGGTTTAGAATAGGTAAAGACACGTGGTATAGAATAGGTAAAGCCACATTCACATGGTTTAGAATAGGTAAAGACACATCCACATGGTTTAGAATAGGTAAAGACACATTCACATGGTTTAAAATAGGTAAAGACACATGGTTTAGAATAGGCAAAGACACATTCACATGGTTTAGAATAGGTAAAGACACATTCACATGGTTTAGAATAGGTAAAGACACATTCACATGGTTTAGAATAGGTAAAGACACATTCAAATGGTTTAGGATAGGTAAAGACACATGGTTTAGGATAGGTAAAGACACATCGTTTAGGATAGGTAAAGACACATTCACATGGTTTAGAATAGGTAAAGACACATGGTTTAGAATAGGCAAAGACACATTCACATGGTTTAGAATAGGTAAAGACACATTCACATGGTTTAGAATAGGTAAAGACACATTCACATGGTTTAGAATAGGCAAAGACACATTCACATGGTTTAGAATAGGTAAAGACACGTGGTTTAGAATAGGTAAAGACACATTCACATGGTTTAGAATAGGCAAAGATACATTCACATGGTTTAGAATAGGTAAAGACACATTCACATGGTTTAGAATAGGTAAAGACACATTCACATGGTTTAGAATAGGTAAAGACACATTCACATGGTTTAGAATAGGTAAAGACACATTCAAATGGTTTCGAATAGGTAAAGACACATTCACAGGAAAAAGAGGGAGGCTTGCAAGCCGAAGAACACCATCCCAACCGTGAAACACGGGGGTGGCAGCGTCATGTTGTGGGGTGGCAGCATCATGTTGTGGGGGTGATTTCCTGCAGGAGGGACTGGTGCACGTCACAAAATAGATGGCATCATGAGGCTGGAAAATTAGGTGGATATACAGAAGCAACATCTCAAGACATCGGTCAGGAAGTTAAAGCTTGGTCACAACTGGGTCTTCCAAATGGACAATGACCCCAAGCATACTTCCAAAGTTGTGGCAAAATGGCTTAAGGACAACAAAGTCAAGGTATTGGAGTGGCCATCACAAAGCCCTGACCTCAATCCTATAGAACATTTGTGTGCAGAACTGAAAAAGCGTGTGCGAGCAAGGAGGCCTACAAACCTGACTCCGTTGCACCAGCTCTGTCAGGAGGAATGGGGCAAACTTCACTCAACTTATTGTGTGTGGGAAGCTTGAGGAAGGCTACCCAAAAAGTGTGTTCCAAGTTAAACATTTTAAAGGCAATGCTAGCAAATACTATTTGAGTGTATGTCACCTTCTGAACCACTGGGAATGTGATGTAAGAAATAAAAGCTGAAATAAATCATTCTCTACTATTTTTCTGACATTTCACATTCTTAAAATAAAGTGGTCATCCTAACTGACCTAAAACAGGGATTTATTTACAAGGATTAAATGTCAGGAATTGTGAAAAACTGAGTTTAAATGTATTTGGCTAAGGTGTGTGTAAACTTCCGACTTCAACTATACGAGAAAAACAAACCACATTCAGAAGTCAAGGCATTTCTTTTATAAGATGATGATGAAATATGATGAAAAATGTACTTTCTGTGATATGTGGTTGTCCCTCCAGTGCATTCAGAATGTATCCTTTTTCCACATGTTACGTATGCAATACATATATATATATGTATGTATATATACGTATATATAAGCTCCCACAGTTGACAGTGCATGTCAGAACAAAAACCAAACCATGACGTCGAAGGAAATTTACGTAGATCTGGGGAAGGGTAGAAAAAAATGTCTGCAGAATTGAAGGTCCCCAAGAACGCAGTGGCATCATTCTTAAATTAAAGAAGTTTGGAACCACCAAGACTCACCAAGACTCTTCCTAGAGCTGGCCGCCCGTTCAAACTGACTCTCAGTCCATGAGAAAACAAGATTCTCTGGTCTGATGAAACCAAGATAGACCTCTTTGGTTTGAATGCCAAGCGCCAAGTCTGGAGGAAACCTGGCACCATCCCTACGGTGAAGCATGGTGGTGGCAGCATCATGCTGTGGGGATGTTTTTCAGTGACAGGGACTGGGAGACTAGTTAGGATCGAGGGAAAGATGAATGGAGCAAAGTACAGAGATTATTGATGAAAACCTGCTCCAGAGCACTCGGGACCTTAGACTTGGGCGAAGGTTCACCTTCCAACAGGGCGACGAACCTAAGCACACAGCCAAGACAACGCAGGATTGGCTTTGGGACAGGTCTCAATGTCCTTGTGTGGCCCAGCCAGAGCCTGGACTTGAACCTGATCGAACATCTCTGGAGAGACCTGAAAATAGCTGTGCAGGGACGCTCCCCATCCAACCTGACCGAGCTTGAGAGGATCTACAGAGAAGAATGGGAGAAACTCAAAGTACTGAGGTTCTGCTAAATGAGTAAAATGTCAAATGTTAATGTAAGATATCTTGAGCCTCATTAATCAAATTCAGCTGTAAGATCTCTTGAACGTTATTAATGTGGTCAAATGTGGGGTTGGAGGGTTGGGTTTAATTTGGGTTTATTTTCTAATTCATTATGTTTTTTGTTTTACTTGTAATGGTCAAATCAATTAGTGTATTTTTGCTTGGTAAATACTATGAATGTACAGTGAGGGAAAAAAGTATTTGATCCCCTGCTGATTTTGTACGTTGGCCCACTGACAAAGAAATGATCAGTCTATAATTTTAATGGTAGGTTTATTTGAACAGTGAGAATAACAACAAAAAAATCCAGAAAAACACATGTCAAAAATGTTATCAATTGATTTGTATTTTAGTGAGGGAAATAAGTATTTGACCCCCTCAATCAGAAAGATTTCTGTCTCCCAGGTGTCTTTTATACAGGGAATGAGCTGAGATTAGAAGCACACTCTTAAAGGGAGTGCTCATAATCTCAGTAGACACCTGTCTACAGAAGCAATCAATCAATCCGATTCCAAACTCTCCACCATGGCCAAGACCAAAGAGCTCTCCAAGGATGTCAGGGACAAGATTGTAGACCTACACAAGGCTGGAATGGGCTACAAGACCATCGCCAAGCAGCTTGGTGAGAAGGTGACAACAGTTGTTGCGATTATTCCCAAATGGAAGAAACACAAAATAAGTGTCAATCTCCCTCGGCCTGGGGCTCCATGCAAGATCTCACCTTGTGGAGTTGCAATGATCATGAGAGGATCTTGTCAATGATCTCAAGTCACCAAGAAAATAATTGGTAACACTACACCATGAAGGAATGAAATCCTGCAGCACCAGCAAGGTCCCCCTGCTCAAGAAAGCACATATACATGCCTGTCTGAAGTTTGCCAATGAACATCTGAATGATTCAGAGGACAACTGGGTGAAAGTGCTGTGGTCAGATGAGACCAAAATGGAGCTCTTTGGCATCAACTCAACTTGGAGGAGGAGGAATGCTGCCTATGACCCCAAGAACACATCCCCACGTCAAACATGGAGGTGGAAACATTATGCTTTGGGGGTGTTTTTCTGCTAAGAGGACAGGACAACTTCCCCGCATCAAAGGGACGATGGACGGGGCCACGTATCGTCAAATCTTGGGTGAGAACCTCCTTCCCTCAACCAGGGCATTGAAAATGGGCTGTGGATGGGTATTCCAGCATGACAATGACCCAAAACACACGGCCAAGGCAACAAAGGAGTGGCTCAAGAAGCACATTAAGGTCCTGGAGTGGCCTAGCCAGTCTCCAGACCTTAATCCCATAGAACATCTGTGGAGGGAGCTGAAGGTTCAAGTTGCCAAACGTCAGCCTCGAAACCTTAATGACTTAGAGAAGATCTGCAAAGAAGAGTGGGACAAAATCCCTCCTGAGATGTGTGCAAACCTGGTGGCCAACTACAAGAAACGTCTGTCCTCTGGGATTGCCAACAAGGGTTTTGCCACCAAGTACTAAGGCATGTGTTGCAGAAGGGTCAAATACTTATTTCCCTCAAAATACAAATACAAAACATTTTTGACATGTGTTTTTCTGGATTTTTGTTGTTGTTATTCTGTCTCTCACTGTTCAAATAAACCTACCATTAAAATTATAGACTGATCATGTCTTTGTCAGTGGGCAAACGTACAAATCAGCAGGGAATCAAATACTTTTTTCCCTCACTGCACCTTATGTTATTGATCTTTAAAAAAAAAAGTTGTTTCACAGACGCTCTTGTGTGATGTAGGGTCGTACTCTACGGATGTTCCTCTTCCTGTGTGATGTAGGGTCGTACTCTACAGATGTTCCTCTTCCTGTGTGAGGTAGGTTCTTACTCTACGGATGTTCCCCTTCCTGTGTGAGGTAGGGTCGTACTCTACGGATGTTCCTCGTCCTGTGTGAGGTAGGGTCGTACTCTATGGATGTTCCTCTTCCTGTGTAAGGTAGGGTCGTACTCTACAGATGTTGTAGAGCATGTTTGCAGAGAACAACAGGGTGTTGTCCAGGGTCACGCCAAGGTTCTTTGCTCTCTAGGAGGACGACGAGTTGTCAACTGTGATGGAGAGGTCTTTGAGCGGGCAGGTCTTCCCCAGGAGGAAGAGCAGTTCCGACTTGTTGAGGTGGAGGTGGAGGGCCGACATCCAAGCTGAGATATTTGCCAGGCACCAGAGATGCGTGTCGCCACCTGGGTGTCAGAAGGTGGTAAGGAGAAAAACAGTTGAATGTCATCTGCATAGCAGTGATAAGAGAGACCATGAGAGGATATGATGGAGCTGAGTGACTTGGTGTATAGTGAGAAGATAAGAGATCCATCCTCATAGCAGTGATAGGAGAGACCATGAGAGGATATGACGGAGCTGAGTGACTTGGTGTATAGTGAGAAGATAAGAGATCCATCCTCATAGCAGTGATAGGAAAGACCATGAGAGGATATGACGGAGCTGAGTGACTTGGTGTATAGTGAGAAGATAAGAGGTCCATCCTCATAGCAGTGATAGGAGAGACCATGAGAGGATATGACGGAGCTGAGTGTCTTGGTGTATAGAGAGAAGAGAAGAGGTCCATCCTCATAGCAGTGATAGGAGAGACCATGAGAGGATATGACGGAGCTGAGTGTCTTGGTGTATAGTGAGAAGATAAGAGGTCCATCCTCATAGCAGTGACAGGAGAGACCATGAGAGGATATGATGGAGCTGAGTGACTTGGTGTATAGAGAGAAGAAGAGAGGGTATAGCGATTGAGAGGTATAGCGATTGAGTTGGTCAGACAGCACACTCAAGTGTTTTGGAAACAAAAGAAAGAAGAGTTTTTTGAATTTTGACTTCAGATGAGTCGGGTGTTGGTTTCTTGACGAGGGACATTTTTGAAGTCAAAGGGGATGCAGCCAGTGGTCAGGGATTAGTTGATGAGGGAAGTGAGGAATGGGAGAAGGTCTCCAGAGATGGTCTGCAGAGGAGGGGATGGGGTCAAGCGGGCAGGTTATCAGGCGGCCAGACCTCACTAGTCACAGCAGTTCATCTGGAGTGAGAGGGTAGAAAGAGGTAAAAGCGTAGGGTAATTCTATGTGAGGCTGAGTGAATGAAGAGCGGATGTCATCAACAAAGTCGTCCGCAAAGAGGGAGGAGGGGGGGGTGGATGATTAAGGAGGGACGAGAAGGTGGAGTTTCCTAGGTTTAGAGGCAGAAGCTTGACATTTAGAAGGTAGAAAATGGCTTAAGCAGCGGATACAGAGGAAGAGAAGCTAAAGAGGATGGAGTGAAAGGATGATAGGTCAGATGGATGTTTAGTTTTCCTCCATTGTCGCTCAGCTGCCTACAGCTCTGTTCTGTAAGCTAGCAATGAGTCACTCAGCCATGGAGCAGGAGGGGAGGGCCGAGCCGGCCGGGAGGAAAGAGGACAGTGCGAGTCATAGGATGCAGAAAGGGAGGAGAGTAGGGTTGAAGAGGCAGAATCAGAAAGCAGGAGGGAGGATTTAGCAGGAGAGAGAGAGAGAGAGAGAGAGAGAGAGAGAGAGAGAGAGAGAGAGAGAGAGAGAGAGAGAGAGAGAGAGAGAGAGAGAGAGAGAGAGAGAGAGAGAGAGAGAGAGAGAACGAGAGAACGAGAGAAAGAGAAGATTGTGACAGCACGTGACCATCTGGGTAGGGGCTGAGTGGCTTGGGTTGGAGGAAAGGGAGACAGACAAGGAAACCAAGTTGTGATCAGAGACCTGTAGGTCGATTGCAGTGAGATGTGTAGATGAACAGCCTTTAGTAAAGATGAGTTCATGTTGTCTGCCTTGTGAGTTGGAGGGGAGAAGGGGTGAGGTCAAAAGAGGCAAAGAGAGGAAAGAAATGGAAAGAAATGAATCGCAGGCAGATGTCAGGAGGTTGAAGTCACCAAGAATGAAGAGTGGTGAGCCATCATCAGGAAATGAGCAGGTAATATTATCATGTTATATGGACGTGTGCTGACAAAGTATTCCTAATGTGTCCATTGCTGTTTATTTGGCTGATTATTGATAGCAGAATAATAATGTAAAACATTTTTTTTAAACATTTTTTTTAAACATTGTCATTTTGCAACAAAATCACGTTTTATAAAGACACAATGCTGTTTGTACAATTGAAACATAATGTTTTTGTTGTTTGAAGAGAAAAGGAGGGTTAAAGTAACATGTAATAACAGCAGAATGAAACAGTGATATTGTGTCATGCTAACAGTTAGGAAGCAAAACTTTCCTATAAAATAAAAAACAGATGAACTTTAAGAACGTTTTAGTCATATTTTTTTTTAAAGCATCAAGTGTGCTTTTCTTTTCTTTTTTTACAATCCATAGATGGTTTTGTCCACCTGATTCCTACCCTGTATAGGACCAGCAACATGCTAACTACCATCTATAGGACCAGCAACACACTATACTAGACCATACTGTCTACCTGATTCCCTTTAGTCTCTGAAAAGCACTAGTAGACATGTTAACTACCCTCTATAGGACCAGCAACATGCTAACTACCCTCTATAGGACCAGCAACATACTATACTAGACCATACTGTCTACCTGATTCCCTTTAGTCTCTGATTGAAAAGCACTAGTAGACGTCAGTAATACTTCTATAGCTCTTGAAATCACCTCAACGCATGACTGGAGGAATGATAACTACCCTCCATAGGACCAGCAACATGCTAACTACCCTCCATAGGACCAGCAACATGCTAACTACCCTCTATAGGACCAGCAACATGTTAACTACCCTCTATAGGACCAGCAACATGTTAACTACCCTCTACAGGACCAGTAACATGTTAACTACCCTCAACACACTAACTACCCTCTATAGTACCAGCAACATGCTAACTACTCTCTATAGGACCAGCAACATACTAACTACTCTCTATAGTACCAGCAACATGCTAACTACTCTCTATAGTACCAGCAACATACTAACTACTCTTTATAGTACCAGCAATATGCTAACTACTCTCTATAGGACCAGCAACACGTTATCTACCCTCTATAGGACCAGCAACATGTTAACTACCCTCTATAGGACCAGCAGCATGTTAACTACTCTCTATAGTACCAGCAACATGCTAACTACTCTCTATAGTACCAGCAACATACTAACTACTCTTTATAGTACCAGCAATATGCTAACTACTCTCTATAGGACCAGCAACACGTTATCTACCCTCTATAGGACCAGCAACATGTTAACTACCCTCTATAGGACCAGCAACATGTTAACTACCCTCTATAGGACCAGCAACATGTTAACTACCCTCTATACGACCAGCAACATGTTAACTATCCTCTATAGGACCAGCAACATGTTAACTACCCTCTATAGGACCAGCAACATGCTAACTGCCCTCTATAGGACCAGAAACATGTTACCTACCCTGTATAGGACCATCAACATGTTAACTACCCTCTATAGGACCAGCAACATGCTAACTACTCTCTATAGTACCAGCAACACATTAACTACCCTATATAGGGCCAGCAACATGTTAACTACCCTCTATAGGACCAGCAACATGCTAACTACCCTCTATAGGACCAGCAATATACTAACTACTCTCTATAGTACCAGCAACATGCTAACTACTCTCTATAGGACCAGCAATACACTAACTACCCTCTATAGTACCAGCAACATGCTAACTACCCTCTATAGGACCAGCAACATACTAACCACCCTCTATAGGACCAGCAACATACTAACTACTCTCTATATGACCAGCAACATGCTAACTACCCTCTATAGGACCAGCAACACACTAACTACTCTCTATGGGACCAGCAACATACTAACTACTCTCTATAGGACCAGCAACATACTACCTACTCTCTATAGGACCAGCAACATACTAACGGCCCTCTCCCTATAGGACAAGTAACATACTAACTACCCTCTATAGGACCCCTAACATAATAACTACCCTCTATAGGACCCCTAACATAATAACTACCCTCTATTGCGCCAGCAACATACTAACTACACTCTATAGGACTAGGGACATATTACCTACTTTCAATAGGATCCTTTACTTGCTTGTATCATTCACATACAAAAAAGCAACTTAGCATGTCAGACCCACCTACCGCATAGATGCAAAAACACACTTTTCAGGGGTCTGTGTGATGTGGGAGGAGTTACTTTGATGTGGGAGTAGTCATTTTGTTGTGAGAAGAGACATTACAATGTCGGCGGAGTCCTTAGTGGTGTGGGAGGGGTCTGTTTTATGTTGCAGGAGTCAGTAGTATGTGGGAGGGGTTAGCTTGATGTTGGTGGGGTCCGTGTGAAGTGGACGGGGTCTATTTGGCATCCAGCAGCATGAGGTGAACAAACAGGCCGGCTGAGGGGATGACATCACCATGCTTGGTGAGAAGAGGGACGTGGCGGTAACCTGGGAAACAGGACGTGAGATTTGAGTAAGTCAGCAATGGCGAGAGAGAGAGAGAGAGAGAGAGAGCGAGAGAGCGAGAGAGAGAGAGAGAGCGAGAGATAGAGAGAGCGAGAGAGAGAGAGAGAGATAGAGATATAAATATATATATATATAGAGAGAGAGAGAGAGAGAGAGAGAGAGATTACCGTTCTGTAGACTGGTGAGTGGCAGGCAGTACTGTCCAATTAGGTCGTTCTGTGAGGTGGAGTCATAGTCTTCAACCAGGAAGCGGACCAGGGCCAGCTCTGGTACCTGGATGTCAAACTGGAACGTCTCATTCCACATGGGGTTAAAACCTGCAGAGAGGAACATCATTCCACATGGGGTTAAAACCTGCAGAGAGGAACATCATTCCACATTTAACCTGCAGTGAGGAACATCATTCCACATTTAACCTGCAGAGAGGAACATCATTCCACATTTAATCTGCAGAGAGGAACATCATTCCACATTTAACCTGCAGAGAGGAACATCATTCCACATGGGGTTAAAACCTGCAGAGAGGAACATCATTCCACATTTAACCTGCAGTGAGGAACATCATTCCACATGGGGTTAAAACCTGCAGTGAGGAACATCATTCCACATGGGGTTAAAACCTGCAGAGAGGAACATCATTCCACATTTAACCTGCAGTGAGGAACATCATTCCACATTTAACCTGCAGAGAGGAACATCATTCCACATTTAACCTGCAGTGAGGAACATCATTCCACATTTAACCTGCAGTGAGGAACATCATTCCACATTTAACCTGCAGTGAGGAACATCATTCCACATTTAACCTGCAGAGAGGAACATCATTCCACATTTAACCTGCAGTGAGGAACATCATTCCACATTTAACCTGCAGTGAGGAACATCATTCCACATTTAACCTGCAGTGAGGAACATCATTCCACATTTAACCTGCAGAGAGGAACATTATTCCACATTTAACCTGCAGAGAGGAACATCATTCCACATTTAACCTGCAGAGAGGAACATCATTCCACATTTAACCTGCAGAGAGGAACATCATTCCACATTTAACCTGCAGTGAGGAACATCATTCCACATTTAACCTGCAGAGAGGAACATCATTCCACATTTAACCTGCAGAGAGGAACATCATTCCACATTTAACCTGCAGAGAGGAACATCATTCCACATTTAACCTGCAGAGAGGAACATCATTCCACATTTAACCTGCAGAGAGGAACATCATTCCACATTTAACCTGCAGAGAGGAACATCATTCCACATTTAACCTGCAGAGAGGAACATCATTCCACATTTAACCTGCAGTGAGGAACATCATTCCACATTTAACCTGCAGTGAGGAACATCATTCCACATTTAACCTGCAGAGAGGAACATCATTCCACATTTAACCTGCAGAGAGGAACATCATTCCACATTTAACCTGCAGTGAGGAACATCATTCCACATTTAACCTGCAGAGAGGAACATCATTCCACATTTAACCTGCAGAGAGGAACATCATTCCACATTTAACCTGCAGAGAGGAACATCATTCCACATTTAACCTGCAGAGAGGAACATCATTCCACATTTAACCTGCAGAGAGGAACATCATTCCACATTTAACCTGCAGAGAGGAACATCATTCCACATTTAACCTGCAGAGAGGAACATCATTCCACATGGGGTTAAAACCTGCAGTGAGGAACATCATTCCACATGGGGTTAAAACCTGCAGAGAGGAACATCATTCCACATGGGGTTAAAACCTGCAGTGTGTGTGTGTGTGTGTGTGTGTGTGTGTGTGTGTGTGTGTGTGTGTGTGTGTGTGTGTGTGTGTGTGTGTGTGTGTGTGTGTGTGTGTGTGTGTGTGTGTGTGTGTGTGTGTGTGTGTGTGTGTGTGGTTGTGAGTGTGAGTGTGGTTGTGTGGTTGTGTGTGTGTGAGTGTGTTTGTGTGTTTGTGTGTGTGTGGTTGTGTGTGTGTGTGAGTGAGTGTGTTTGTGTGTGTGTGGTTGTGTGTGTGTGAGTGTGTTTGTGTGTGTGTGAGTGTGTTTGTGTGTGAGTGTGTGTGTGGTTGTGTGTGTGTGTGTGTGTGTGTGTGTGGTTGTGAGTGTGTGAGTGTGGTTGTGAGTGTGGTTGTGAGTGTGTTTGTGTGTGAGTGTGGTTGTGAGTGTGTGTGTGAGTGTGTGTGTATGTGTGTGTGGTTGTGTGTGTGTGTGTGAGTGTGTTTGTGTGTGAGTGTGGTTGTGTGTGTGTGAGTGTGTTTGTGTGTTTGTGTGTGTGTGGTTGTGTGTGTGTGTGTGAGTGGTTGTGAGTGTGGTTGTGAGTGTGTTTGTGTGTGAGTGTGGTTGTGAGTGTGTGTGTGAGTGTGTGTGTATGTGTGTGTGGTTGTGTGTGTGTGTGTGAGTGTGTTTGTGTGTGAGTGTGGTTGTGTGTGTTTGTGTGTGTGTGTGTGGTTGTGTGTGTGTGTGAGTGTGTTTGTGTGTGAGTGTGGTTGTGTGTGTGTGAGTGTGTGTGTGTGTGTGTGTGTGTATGTGTGTGTGGTTGTGTGTGTGTGTGGTTGTGTGTGTGTATGTGTGGTTGTGTGTGTGTGTGTGTGGTTGTGTGTGTGTGTGGTTGTGTGTGTGTGTGGTTGTGTGTGTGTGTGGTTGTGTGTGAGTGTGCCTGTATGTGTCTCACCGTTGTTCTCGATGGAGCGTGTCTCCTTGCTGCACGTGTCAGCTGGAACACCGTAGATCTCCACTTTAACCAGCGGGTCCACGATGGATTTACACTTGTCCTTGTTTAGCTTGGGCAGCTGCTGGGCTGAGATCACCTGGAGACACACACACACACAACCACACACACACACACACACACACACACACACACACACACACACACACACACACACACACACACACACACAACCACACTCACACACACACACACACACACACACACACACACACACACACACACACACACACACACACACACACTCACACACACACACACACACACACACACACACACACACACACACACAACCACACTCACACACAACCACACACACACACACATACAACCACACACACACTCACACACACACTCACACACACACACACACACACACACACACACACACACACACACAACCACACACACACACACAACCACACACACACACACACACAACCACACACACACACACACACACACACACACACACGCACACACGCACACAACCACACACACACACGCACACACACACACACACACAACCACACACACACACACACACACACACACACACACACACACACACACACACACACACACACACACACACACACATGACAGAAAGCCTCATGACAAAGGATGTTTCAAAGCAGCATTGATTTGATGTTCTGTAGTGCAGTACACAAGATAATGAATCACATCACATCTCAACTCAATCATGTCTTATCGTTTGACACACAATTCATCTCAGTAGTGTTACTAAAATACCTTCTGATAAAAGTTCAATAGGAGCCCATGTTGGTAACAACAGTAAAACCTCTGACTCTTAGAAAAAATATACAATTAATATCACAACATAGACATACTTGACAGAAACTAATCTAATTTATGTGATGAATATATTGCAAATGTATAAATCAATCTCTGTAGTTGTCTTCACTGTGTTCAACAAGTAGCTATTGTAATACATTCTGTGATGTTACACTCATATAATACACTATAATATCATAATATATCACAATTCAATAGAATATATACACACTATATTATATAACACTATAATATATACAAACTACAATATATACACACTATAATATATACATGCTATAATGTATAACACTATAATATACACATACTACAATATATAACACTACAATATATAACACAATAATATATAATACTATAATATGTAACACTATAATATACACACACTACAATATATAACACTACAATATATAACACAATAATATATAACACTATAATATGTAACACTATAATATACACACACTACAATATATAACACTACAATATATAACACAACAATATATAACACTATAATATATAATACACTATAATATACACACACAATAATATTCAACACTATAATATGCAACACACTATAATATATAACACACTATCATTTATAAAACTATAATATAAAACACTATAACATATATATACACTATAATATATAAGACACTATAATATAACACTAGAATATATAACACACTATAATATAGACACACTATAATATATAACACTAACATATATACACTATAATATATAGCACTATATTATATACACACTGTAATATATAACACTATAATATATAACACACTATAATATATAACACTATAATATATAACACACTATAATATATAACACACTATAATATATAACACTATAATATATAACACAATAATATATAACACTATAATATATAATACACTATAATGTACACACACAATAATATTCAACACTATAATATGCAACACACTATAATATATAACACACTATCATTTATAAAACTATAACATAAAACACTATAATATATAAGACACTATAATATAACACTAGAATATATAACACACTATAATATAGACACACTATAATATATAACACTAACATATATACACTATAATATATAACACACTATATTATATACACACTGTAATATATAACACTATAATATATAACACACTGTAATATATAACACTATAATATATAACACACTATAATATATAACACACTATAATATATAACACAATATAATATATAACACACTATAATATATAACACTATAATATATAACAATATAATATATAACACACTATAATATATAACACTATAATATATAACACACTATAATATATAACACACTGTAATATATAACACTATAATATATAAAACAAAATAATATATAACACTATAATATGTAACACTATAATATATAACACTATAATATATAACACTATAATATATAACACACTAATATATAACACTATAATATATAACACACTATAATATACACACACAATAATATTCAACACTATAATATGCAACACACTATAATATATAACACACTATCATTTATAAAACTATAATATAAAACACTATAACATATATATACACTATAATATATAACACACTATAATATAACACTAGAATATATAACACACTATAATATAGACACACTATAATATATAACACTAACATATATACACTATAATATATATAGCACTATATTATATACACAATGTAATATATAACACTATAATATATAACACACTATAATATATAACACTATAATATATAACACACTATAATATATAACACTATAATATATAACACACTGTAATATATAACACTATAATATATAACACACTATAATATATAACACTATAATATATAACACACTATAATATATAACACACTATAATATATAACATTATAATATATAACACACTATAATATATAACACACTATAATATATACCACACTATAATATATAACACAATAATATATAACACTATAATATACACAATATAGCAAAGTCTTTCTCACCATGATGTGGAAGGTCTTGCGTTTGAACCAGGGTCCCTTGGTGAGGGTCGTTGGGTCAAACTCTGTCCCAGGGTATCTCTGGAAGTCAGGCTTCAGGACGTATCCACTCAGCCCGTTGGACCGGAACCGGCCCTGGTTCAGGTCCATCTCCTTAGAGGGAGTCTGGAAGTTCAGCGCCACTGGAGAGACAAATCATTATCAATAAAGAATCGATCAATAAAGCATTTTCATGCATTTATTGCGAAAGAGGAATAATGTGACACAAGTATGTAAAGACATTGGTCATGTCAAAATTATCACAGGATTCGTAAATATAAGTCTAATGCACAAGATAGTGCCTATCTGACAGATGGTAGTAGGTCTACTGTAACTATCTGACATATGGGATGGTAGTAGGTCTACTGTAACTATCTGACATATGGGATGGTAGTAGGTCTACTGTAACTATCTGGCAGATGGGATGGTAGTAGGTCTACTGTAGCTATCTGACAGATGGTAGTAGGTCTACTGTAACTATCTGACAGATGGTAGTAGGTCTACTGTAACTATCTGACAGATGGTAGTAGGTCTACTGTAACTATCTGGCAGATGGTAGTAGGTCTACTGTAACTATCTGGCAGATGGTAGTAGGTCTACTGTAACTATCGGACAGATGGTAGTAGGTCTACTGTAACTATCTGGCAGATGGTAGTAGGTCTACTGTAACTATCTGACAGATGGTAGTAGGTCTACTGTAACTATCTGGCAGATGGTAGTAGGTCTACTGTAACTATCTGGCAGATAGTAGTAGGTCTACTGTAACTATCTGGCAGATGGTAGTAGGTCTACTGTAACTATCTGGCAGATGGTAGTAGGTCTACTGTAACTATCTGACAGATGGTAGTAGGTCTACTGAAACTATCTGACAGATGGTAGTAGGTCTACTGTAGCTATCTGACAGATGGTAGTAGGTCTACTGTAACTATCTGGCAGATGGTAGTAGGTCTACTGTAACTATCTGGCAGACGGGATGGTAGTAGGTCTACTGTAACTATCTGGCAGATAGTAGTAGGTCTACTGTAACTATCTGGCAGATGGTAGTAGGTCTACTGTAACTATCTGGCAGATGGTAGTAGGTCTACTGTAACTATCTGACAGATGGTAGTAGGTCTACTGAAACTATCTGACAGATGGTAGTAGGTCTACTGTAGCTATCTGACAGATGGTAGTAGGTCTACTGTAACTATCTGACAGATGGTAGTAGGTCTACTGTAACTATATGACTGATGGGATGGTAGTAGGTCTACTGTAAATATCTGGCAGATGGTAGTAGGTCTACTGTAACTATCTGGCAGATGGTAGTAGGTCTACTGTAACTATCTGACAGATGGTAGTAGGTCTACTGTAACTATCTGGCAGATGGTAGTAGGTCTACTGTAACTATCTGACAGATGGTAGTAGGTCTACTGTAACTATATGACAGATGGGATGGTAGTAGGTCTACTGTAACTATCTGGCAGATGGGATGGTAGTAGGTCTACTGTAACTATCTGACAGATGGTAGTAGGTCTACTGTAACTATCTGACAGATGGTAGTAGGTCTACTGTAACTATCTGGCAGATGGGGTGGTAGTAGGTCTACTGTAACTATCTGACAGATGGTAGTAGGTCTACTGTAACTATCTGACAGATGGTAGTAGGTCTACTGTAACTATCTGACAGATGGTAGTAGGTCTACTGTAACTATCTGACAGATGGTAGTAGGTCTACTGTAACTATCTGACAGATGGTAGTAGGTCTACTGTAAATATCTGGCAGATGTTAGTAGGTCTACTGTAACTATCTGGCAGATGGGATGGTAGTAGGTCTACTGTTACTATCTGGCAGATAGTAGTAGGTCTACTGTAACTATCTGGCAGATGGTAGTAGGTCTACTGTAACTATCTGGCAGATGGTAGTAGGTCTACTGTAACTATCTGACAGATGGTAGTAGGTCTACTGTAACTATCTGGCAGATGGTAGTAGGTCTACTGTAACTATCGGACAGATGGTAGTAGGTCTACTGTAACTATCTGGCAGATGGTAGTAGGTCTACTGTAACTATCTGACAGATGGTAGTAGGTCTACTGTAACTATCTGGCAGATGGTAGTAGGTCTACTGTAACTATCTGGCAGATGGGATGGTAGTAGGTCTACTGTAACTATCTGGCAGATAGTAGTAGGTCTACTGTAACTATCTGGCAGATGGTAGTAGGTCTACTGTAACTATCTGGCAGATGGTAGTAGGTCTACTGTAACTATCTGACAGATGGTAGTAGGTCTACTGAAACTATCTGACAGATGGTAGTAGGTCTACTGTAGCTATCTGACAGATGGTAGTAGGTCTACTGTAACTATCTGGCAGATGGTAGTAGGTCTACTGTAACTATCTGGCAGACGGGATGGTAGTAGGTCTACTGTAACTATCTGGCAGATAGTAGTAGGTCTACTGTAACTATATGACAGATGGGATGGTAGTAGGTCTACTGTAACTATCTGGCAGATGGGATGGTAGTAGGTCTACTGTAACTATCTGGCAGATGGTAGTAGGTCTACTGTAACTATCTGACAGATGGTAGTAGGTCTACTGAAACTATCTGACAGATGGTAGTAGGTCTACTGTAGCTATCTGACAGATGGTAGTAGGTCTACTGTAACTATCTGACAGATGGTAGTAGGTCTACTGTAACTATATGACAGATGGGATGGTAGTAGGTCTACTGTAACTATCTGGCAGATGGGATGGTAGTAGGTCTACTGTAACTATCTGGCAGATGGTAGTAGGTCTACTGTAACTATCTGACAGATGGTAGTAGGTCTACTGAAACTATCTGACAGATGGTAGTAGGTCTACTGTAGCTATCTGACAGATGGTAGTAGGTCTACTGTAACTATCGGACAGATGGTAGTAGGTCTACTGTAACTATCGGACAGATGGTAGTAGGTCTACTGTAAATATCTGACAGATGGTAGTAGGTCTACTGTAACTATCTGACAGATGGTAGCAGGCAGGTTTGTGCAGTAATGGATTACATGTCACGGATTACAACAAGAACTGTAATCTGTTACATTACCAGCAAAAAAAGTATCTATCTGGCAGATGGTAGTAGGTCTACTGTAACTATCTGACAGATGGTAGTAGGTCTACTGTAACTATATGACAGATGGGATGGTAGTAGGTCTACTGTAACTATCTGGCAGATGGGATGGTAGTAGGTCTACTGTAACTATCTGACAGATGGTAGTAGGTCTACTGTAACTATCTGACAGATGGTAGTAGGTCTACTGTAACTATCTGGCAGATGGGGTGGTAGTAGGTCTACTGTAACTATCTGACAGATGGTAGTAGGTCTACTGTAACTATCTGACAGATGGTAATAGGTCTACTGTAACTATCTGACAGATGGTAGTAGGTCTACTGTAACTATCTGACAGATGGTAGTAGGTCTACTGTTACTATCTGACAGATGGTAGTAGGTCTACTGTAACTATCTGGCAGATGTTAGTAGGTCTACTGTAACTATCTGGCAGATGGGATGGTAGTAGGTCTACTGTAACTATCTGGCAGATAGTAGTAGGTCTACTGTAACTATCTGGCAGACGGTAGTAGGTCTACTGTAACTATCTGGCAGATGGTAGTAGGTCTACTGTAACTATCTGACAGATGGTAGTAGTTCTACTGTAACTATCTGGCAGATGGTAGTAGGTCTACTGTAACTATCGGACAGATGGTAGTAGGTCTACTGTAACTATCTGGCAGATGGTAGTAGGTCTACTGTAACTATCTGACAGATGGTAGTAGGTCTACTGTAACTATCTGGCAGATGGTAGTAGTTCTACTGTAACTATCTGGCAGATGGGATGGTAGTAGGTCTACAGTAACTATCTGGCAGATAGTAGTAGGTCTACTGTAACTATCTGGCAGATGGTAGTAGGTCTACTGTAACTATCTGGCAGATGGTAGTAGGTCTACTGTAACTATCTGACAGATGGTAGTAGGTCTACTGAAACTATCTGACAGATGGTAGTAGGTCTACTGTAGCTATCTGACAGATGGTAGTAGGTCTACTGTAACTATATGACAGCTGGGATGGTAGTAGGTCTACTGTAACTATCTGGCAGATGGGATGGTAGTAGGTCTACTGTAACTATCTGACAGATGGTAGTAGGTCTACTGTAACTATCTGGCAGATGGGATGGTAGTAGGTCTACTGTAACTATCTGGCAGATGGTAGTATGTCTACTGTAGCTATCTGACAGATGGTAGTAGGTCTACTGTAACTACCTGACAGATGGGATGGTAGTAGGTCTACTGTAGCTATCTGGCAGATGGTATGGTAGTAGGTCTACTGTAACTATCTGACAGATGGTAGTAGGTCTACTGAAACTATCTGACAGATGGTAGTAGGTCTACTGTAGCTATCTGACAGATGGTAGTAGGTCTACTGTAACTATCTGACAGATGGTAGTAGGTCTACTGTAACTATATGACAGATGGGATGGTAGTAGGTCTACTGTAACTATCTGGCAGATGGGATGGTAGTAGGTCTACTGTAACTATCTGACAGATGGTAGTAGGTCTACTGTAACTATCTGGCAGATGGGGTGGTAGTAGGTCTACTGTAACTATCTGACAGATGGTAGTAGGTCTACTGCAACTATCTGACAGATGGTAGTAGGTCTACTGTAACTATCTGGCAGATGGGATGGTAGTAGGTCTACTGTAACTATCTGGCAGATAGTAGTAGGTCTACTGTAACTATCTGGCAGATGGTAGTAGGTCTACTGTAACTATCTGACAGATGGTAGTAGGTCTACTGTAACTATCTGGCAGATGGTAGTAGGTCTACTGTAACTATCATACAGATGGTAGTAGGTCTACTGTAACTATCTGGCAGATGGTAGTAGGTCTACTGTAACTATCTGACAGATGGTAGTAGGTCTACTGTAACTATCTGGCAGATGGTAGTAAGTCTACTGTAACTATCTGGCAGATGGGATGGTAGTAGGTCTACTGTAACTATCTGGCAGATAGTAGTAGGTCTACTGTAACTATCTGGCAGATGGTAGTAGGTCTACTGTAACTATCTGGCAGATGGTAGTAGGTCTACTGTAACTATCTGACAGATGGTAGTAGGTCTACTGAAACTATCTGACAGATGGTAGTAGGTCTACTGTAGCTATCTGACAGATGGTAGTAGGTCTACTGAAACTATCTGACAGATGGTAGTAGGTCTACTGAAACTATCTGACAGATGGTAGTAGGTCTACTGTAGCTATCTGACAGATGGTAGTAGGTCTACTGTAACTATCTGACAGATGGTAGTAGGTCTACTGTAACTATCTGACAGATGGTAGTAGGTCTACTGTAACTATATGACAGATGGGATGGTAGTAGGTCTACTGTAACTGTCTGGCAGATGGGATGGTAGTAGGTCTACTGTAACTATCTGACAGATGGTAGTAGGTCTACTGTAACTATCTGACAGATGGTAGTAGGTCTACTGTAACTATCTGGCAGATGGGGTGGTAGTAGGTCTACTGTAACTATCTGACAGATGGTAGTAGGTCTACTGTAACTATCTGACAGATGGTAGTAGGTCTACTGTAACTATCTGACAGATGGTAGTAGGTCTACTGTAACTATCTGGCAGATGGTAGTAGGTCTACTGTAACTATCTGGCAGATAGTAGTAGGTCTACTGTAACTATCTGGCAGATGGTAGTAGGTCTACTGTAACTATCTGGCAGATGGTAGTAGGTCTACTGTAACTATCTGACAGATGGTAGTAGGTCTACTGTAACTATCTGGCAGATGGTAGTAGGTCTACTGTAACTATCGGACAGATGGTAGTAGGTCTACTGTAACTATCTGGCAGATGGTAGTAGGTCTACTGTAACTATCTGACAGATGGTAGTAGGTCTACTGTAACTATCTGGCAGATGGTAGTAAGTCTACTGTAACTATCTGGCAGATGGGATGGTAGTAGGTCTACTGTAACTATCTGGCAGATAGTAGTAGGTCTACTGTAACTATCTGGCAGATGGTAGTAGGTCTACTGTAACTATCTGGCAGATGGTAGTAGGTCTACTGTAACTATCTGACAGATGGTAGTAGGTCTACTGAAACTATCTGACAGATGGTAGTAGGTCTACTGTAGCTATCTGACAGATGGTAGTAGGTCTACTGAAACTATCTGACAGATGGTAGTAGGTCTACTGTAACTATCTGACAGATGGTAGTAGGTCTACTGTAACTATATGACAGATGGGATGGTAGTAGGTCTACTGTAACTATCTGGCAGATGGGATGGTAGTAGGTCTACTGTAACTATCTGACAGATGGTAGTAGGTCTACTGTAACTATCTGACAGATGGTAGTAGGTCTACTGTAACTATCTGGCAGATGGTATGGTAGTAGGTCTACTGTAACTATCTGGCAGATGGTAGTATGTCTACTGTAGCTATCTGACAGATGGTAGTAGGTCTACTGTAACTACCTGACAGATGGGATGGTAGTAGGTCTACTGTAGCTATCTGGCAGATGGTATGGTAGTAGGTCTACTGTAACTATCTGACAGATGGTAGTAGGTCTACTGAAACTATCGGACAGATGGTAGTAGGTCTACTGTAGCTATCTGACAGATGGTAGTAGGTCTACTGTAACTATCTGACAGATGGTAGTAGGTCTACTGTAACTATCTGACAGATGGTAGTAGGTCTACTGTAACTATATGACAGATGGGATGGTAGTAGGTCTACTGTAACTATCTGGCAGATGGGATGGTAGTAGGTCTACTGTAACTATCTGACAGATGGTAGTAGGTCTACTGTAACTATCTGACAGATGGTAGTAGGTCTACTGTAACTATCTGGCAGATGGGGTGGTAGTAGGTCTACTGTAACTATCTGACAGATGGTAGTAGGTCTACTGTAACTATCTGACAGATGGTAGTAGGTCTACTGTAAATATCTGACAGATGGTAGTAGGTCTACTGTAACTATCTGACAGATGGTAGCAGGCAGGTTTGTGCAGTAATGGATTACATGTCACGGATTACAACAAGAACTGTAATCTGTTACATTACCAGCAAAAAAAGTATCGTTTTTAGATTACAGATACTTTTTAAAAACTAGATGATATTTTATATAAGTAACTTTTAAATTCAGAAAGCATGTTTAATTATTTCTCAATTACATTCAAATCTGCATTTGAAAAAAGGCACAATATTTTTTTCTGCCTGAGTGAGTCTGACCACAAATCAGAGGCTATGACGACACACCAAATGCTTTTGATGGATCGCAGGAAAAGAGAGGTGGTGGAAAAGTACCCAATTGTTATACTTGAGTAAAAGTAAAAATGCCTTAAAAGAAATTGACTCAAGTAAATACTACTTAAGTAAAAGTATTTGGTTTTAAACATACTTAAGTATCAGTGTCAAAGTAAAAGCACAAATGATTTCATATTCTTTATATTAAAAACCAGACGGCACAATTTATTCCATTTATTTTTTACCAACAGGACATAATTTACAAAGGATACATTTGTGTTTAGTGAGTCAACCAGATCGGAGTCAGTAGGGATGACCAGGGATGTTCTCTGTTTACTGAGTCCTCCAGATCAGAGGCAGTAGACCAGGGATGTTCTCTGTTTAGTGAGTCCTCCAGATCAGAGGCACTAGGGATGATCAGGGATGTTCTCTGTTTAGTGATTCCTCCAGATCAGAGACAGTAGGGATGATCAGGGATGTTCTCTGTTTAGTGAGTCCTCCAGATCAGAGGCAGTAGGGATGACCAGGGATGTTCTCTGTTTAGTGAGTCCTCCAGATCAGAGGCAGTAGGGATGACCAGGGATGTTCTCTATTTAGTGAGTCCTCCAGATCAGAGGCAGTAGGGATGATCAAGGATGTTCTCTGTTTAGTGAGTCCTCCAGATCATAGGCAGTAGGGATGATCAGCAATGTTCTCTGTTTAGTGAGTCCTCCAGATCAGAGACAGTAGGGATGACCAGGGATGTTCTCTGTTTAGTGAGTCCTCCAGATCAGAGACAGTAGGGATGACCAGGGATGTTCTCTGTTTCGTGAGTCCTCCAGATCAGAGGCAGTAGGGATGACGAGGGATGCTTTTATTTCTTACATCACATTCCCAGTGGGTCAGAAGTTTACATACACTCAATTAGTATTCGGTAGCATTGCCTTTAAATTGTTTAACTTGGGCCAAATGTTTCGGGTAGCCTTCCACAAGCTTCCCACAATAAGTTGGTTGAATTTTGGCCCATTCCTCCTGACAGAGCTGGTGTAACTGAATCAGGTTTGTAGGCCTCCTTGCTCGCACACGCTTGTTCTTCCCACAAATGTTCTATGGGATTGAGATCAGGGCTTTGTGATGGCCACTCCATTGTCCATTTGGAAGACCCATTTGCAACCAAGCTTTAACTTCCTGACTGATGACTTGAGATGTTGCTTCAATATATCCACCTAATTTTCCTCCTCATGATGCTGTCTATTTTGTGAAGTGCACCAGTCCCTCCTGCAGCAAAGCACCCCCACAACATGATGCTGCCACCTCCGTGCTTCATGGTTGGGATGGTATTCTTCGGCTTGCAAGCCTCACCCTTATTCCTCTAACCATAATGATGGTCATTATGGCCAAACAGTTTCATCAGACCAGAGGACATTTCTCCAAAAAGTATGATTTTTGTCTCCATGTGCCGTTGCAAAGCGTTGTCTGGCGTTTTTATGGCAGTTTTGGAGCAGTGGCTTCTTCCTTGCTGAGCAGCCTTTCAGAAGGTTCTTTGCTGTTGTTCTGGGATTAAGTTGCACTTATCGCAGCAAAGTACGTTCATCCCTAGGAGACAGAACGTGTCTCCTTCCTGAGCGGTATGACAGCTGCGTGGTCCCATGGTGTTTATACTTGCGTACTAATGTTTGTACAGATGAACGTGGTTCCTTCAGGCATTTTGAAAGCAAAGAGGCACTGAGTTTGATGGTAAACCTTGAAATACATGCACAGGTGTCCAATTGACTCAAATGATGTCAATTAGCCTATCAGAAGCTTCTAAAGCCACCTAATTTTATGGAATTTTCCAAGCTGAAAAATTACGTTTGGCAAGTCCGAACCGACTTGCCAAAACTATAGTTTGTTAACAAGACATTTGTGGAGTGGTTGAAAAACAAGTTTCAATGACTTCAACCTAAGTGTATGTAAACTTCCCACTTCGACTGTATACGTTTATTTTAACCCAATAATGGTTGAATTTAAGAAGTGTAAGCTGGCAGGAACTAATGGGGATCCATAATAAATACAAATGCAAATAACCTGTGCTCCTTAAGGAGAAAGTAATAAGATTAGGTTACTTAGTTTGGGTAATCTAAAAGTTACATTACTGATTACAACAGGTGACTGCAAACTGTAAAACTGTAACGGATTGCATTTAGAAAGTAGCCTCCCCAGCTCTGTTAGTAGGTCTACAGTACCTATCTGACAGCCTGCGTTCCACAGGGGAACTGGGTTGTAGTTGGAGGAGTCTGTTCTGGAGCCAGCTGGGTAGATACGGCTCAGCTTGGTCATGTTGTGGTGGATAAAGGCGTTCACTTGAAGAGAGGTAAACCAGACAGGTTAGTGGTGCAATCATTGTAAGAACAGTTCTCTAGGATAGGCATAATGAAAGCTGTTCTCTAGGATAGGCATAATGAAAGCTGTTCTCTAGGATAGGCATAATGAAAGCTGTTCTCTAGAATATGCATAATGAAAGCTGTTCTCTAGAATATGCATAATGAAAGCTGTTCTCTAGAATATGCATAATGAAAGCTGTTCTCTAGAATATGCATAATGAAAGCTGTTCTCTAGATTATGCATAATGAAAGCTGTTCTCTAGATTATGCATAATGAAAGCTGTTCTCTAGAATATGCATAATGAAAGCTGTTCTCTAGAATATGCAAAATGAAAGCCGATTTTTAGAACATGCATAATGAAAGCTGATTTCTAAAATATGCATAATGAAAGCTGATTTCTAAAATATGCATAATGAATGCATGTCTATTGTACAGGCCCTGTTATTCAGGCTTGATATTATTCAGGTTTGATGTTAATCAGGTTTGATGTTATTCAGGCTTGATGTTATTCAGGCTTGATGTTATTCAGGTTTGATGTTATTCAGGTTTGATGTTATTCAGGCTTGATGTTATTCAGGCTTGATGTTATTCAGGCTTGATGTTATTCAGGTTTGATGTTATTCAGGCTTGATGTTATTCAAGCTTTATGTTATTCAGGCTTGATGTTAATCAGGTTTGATGTTATTCAGGCCTGCTGTTATTCAGGCTTGCTGTTATTCAGGCCTGCTGTTATTCAGGCTTGCTGTAACAGAACAGAGGGTTTTACCTGCTGTCTCAGCCAGGTTAACAGCCTTGCTCTCTTTAAAGGAGGACATCTCATAGAAGGCCTGGTTGTCTTTAGCGTGCTCAAACCCTGAGAAGTGGACACTCTTACAGTAGATCACCAGGTCAGACAGCTGCTTGGCCAGCTTGATCTTTGACTTCTGAAAAGCAATAAGACATCATGTTTATAATATCTACAGAAATAGAGATGTTATGAATGGATTTCTGTCAAAGTATCCACATGTGTGTTTTCCTTGGCATAGGGCTTGTCATTTGAAATGTTACTAGTTCTTCTGAGGACAGTTGTGCAGCTAATCCAGCATGCCTTGTCCCTGTTGGAGGTGTATGTGCAAAGCAAAACAGAAGCATGACTATGTCAGAAACAACACCCCAACCCCGCCCTTTACCCTAAACCGGGTTTGTATCCTAACCCCAACCCCGCCCTTTACCGTAAACCGGGTTCATATAATGGCACCAATCACATCCCTTACCCTAAACCGGGTTCGTATCCTAGCCCCAACCCCGCCCTTTACCGTAAAACGGGTTTGTATCCTAACCCCAACCCCGCCCTTTACCGTAAACCGGGTTCATATAATGGCACCAATCACATCCCTTACCCTAAACCGGGTTCGTATCCTAGCCCCAACCCCGCCCTTTACCGTAAAACGGGTTTGTATCCTAACCCCAACCCCGCCCTTTACCGTAAACCGGGTTCATATAATGGCACCAATCACATCCCTTACCCTAAACCGGGTTCGTATCCTAGCCCCAATCCCGCCCCTTACCCTAAACCGGGTTCGTATCCTAGCCCCAATCCCGCCCCTTACCGTAAAACGGGTTTGTATCCTAACCCCAACCCCGCCCTTTACCCTAAACCGGGTTCATATAATAAAACCAATCGCATCCCTTACCCTAAACTGGGTTCGTATCCTAGCCCCAATCCTGCCCCTTACCCAATAACCGGGTTTGTATCCAAACCCCAATCCCACCCCTTACCCTAAACCGGGTTCGTATCCTAGCCCCAATCCCACCCCTTATCCTAAACCGGGTTCATATAATAACCCGAATCCCGCCCCTTACCCTAAACTGGGTTCGTATCCTAGCCCCAATCCCGCCCCTTACCCTAAACCCGGGTTTGTATCCCAACCCCAATCCCGCCCTTTACCCAAAAGACGGGTTGGTATCCTAAACCCAATCCTACACGCCACATACACTGAAACATCACATTCCCTTCTCTGAGTCCACCCCTCTCTATATTCATGTCTATAGTCTGATGTCTCTGAGTCCACCCCTCTCTATATTCATGTCTATAGTCTGATGTCTCTGAGTCCACCCCTCTCTATATTCATGTCTATAGTCTGTCTCTGAGTCCACCCATCTCAAAATTCATGTCTTGTTTAGTCTGATGTCTCTGAGTCCACCCCTCTCTATATTCATGTCTATATTCTGAAGTCTCTGAGTCCACCCATCTCAAAATTCATGTCTTGTTTAGTCTGATGTCTCTGAGTCCACCCCTCTCTATATTCATGTCTATAGTCTGTCTCTGAGTCCACCCCTCTCTATATTCATGTCTATAGTCTGTCTCTGAGTCCACCCCTCTCTATATTCATGTCTATAGTCTGATGTCTCTGAGTCCACCCCTCTCTGTATTTATGTCTATAGTCTGATGTCTCTGAGTCCACCCCTCTCTATATTCATGTCTTGTTTAGTCTGATGTCTCTGACTCCACCCCTCTCTATATTCATGTCTATAGTCTGTCTCTGAGTCCACCCCTCTCTATATTCATGTCTATATTCTGAAGTCTCTGAGTCCACCCCTCTTTATATTCATGTCTTGTTTAGTCTGATGTCTCTGAGTCCACCCCTCTCTATATTCATGTCTTGTTTAGTCTGATGTATCTGAGTCCACCCCTCTCTATATTCATGTCTTGTTTAGTCTGATGTCTCTGAGTCCACCCCTCTCTATATTCATGTCTATAGTCTGTCTCTGAGTCCACCCCTCTCTATATTCATGTCTATAGTCTGTCTCTGAGTCCACCCCTCTCTATATTCATGTCTATAGTCTGATGTCTCTGAGTCCACCCCTCTCTGTATTTATGTCTATAGTCTGATGTCTCTGAGTCCACCCCTCTCTATATTCATGTCTTGTTTAGTCTGATGTCTCTGAGTCCACCGCTCTCTATATTCATGTCTATAGTCTGATGTCTCTGAGTCCACCGCTCTCTATATTCATGTCTATAGTCTGTCTCTGAGTCCACCCCTCTCTATATTCATGTCTATAGTCTGTCTCTGAGTCCACCCCTCTCTATATTCATGTCTATAGTCTGATGTCTCTGAGTCCACCCCTCTCTATATTCATGTCTATAGTCTGATGTCTCTGAGTCCACCCCTCTCTATATTCATGTCTGTAGTCTGATGTCTCTGAGTCCACCCCTCTCTATATTCATGTCTATAGTCTGATGTCTCTGAGTCCACCCCTCTCTATATTCATGTCTATAGTCTGATGTCTCTGAGTCCACCCCTCTCTATATTCATGTCTATAGTCTGATGTCTCTGAGTCCACCCCTCTCTATATTCATGTCTTGTTTAGTCTGATGTCTCTGACTCCACCCCTCTCTATATTCATGTCTATAGTCTGTCTCTGAGTCCACCCCTCTCTATATTCATGTCTATATTCTGAAGTCTCTGAGTCCACCCCTCTCTATATTCATGTCTTGTTTAGTCTGATGTATCTGAGTCCACCCCTCTCTATATTCATGTCTTGTTTAGTCTGATGTCTCTGAGTCCACCCCTCTCTATATTCATGTCTATAGTCTGTCTCTGAGTCCACCCCTCTCTATATTCATGTCTATAGTCTGCCTCTGAGTCCACCCCTCTCTATATTCATGTCTATAGTCTGATGTCTCTGAGTCCACCCCTCTCTGTATTTATGTCTATAGTCTGATGTCTCTGAGTCCACCCCTCTCTATATTCATGTCTTGTTTAGTCTGATGTCTCTGACTCCACCCCTCTCTATATTCATGTCTATAGTCTGATGTCTCTGACTCCACCCCTCTCTATATTCATGTCTATAGTCTGATGTCTCTGAGTCCACCGCTCTCTATATTCATGTCTATAGTCTGATGTCTCTGAGTCCACCCCTCTCTATATTCATGTCTATAGTCTGATGTCTCTGAGTCCACCCCTCTCTATATTCATGTCTATAGTCTGATGTCTCTGAGTCCACCCCTCTCTATATTCATGTCTATAGTCTGATGTCTCTGAGTCCACCGCTCTCTATATTCATGTCTATAGTCTGATGTCTCTGAGTCCACCCTCTCTATATTCATGTCTATAGTCTGATGTCTCTGAGTCCACCCCTCTCTATATTTATGTCTATAGTCTGATGTCTCTGAGTCCACCCCTCTCTATATTCATGTCTTGTTTAGTCTGATGTCTCTGAGTCCACCCCTCTCTATATTCATGTCTTGTTTAGTCTGATGTCTCTGAGTCCACCCCTTTCTATATTCATGTCTTGTTTAGTCTGATGTCTCTGAGTCCACCCCTCTCTATATTCATGTCTGTAGTCTGATGTCTCTGAGTCCACCCCTCTCTATATTCATGTCTTGTTTAGTCTGATGTCTCTGAGTCCACCCTCTCTATATTCATGTCTATAGTCTGATGTCTCTGAGTCCACCCCTCTCTATATTCATGTCTATAGTCTGATGTCTCTGAGTCCACCCCTCTCTATATTCATGTCTATAGTCTGATGTCTCTGAGTCCACCCCTCTCTATATTCATGTCTATAGTCTGATGTCTCTGAGTCCACCCCTCTCTATATTCATGTCTATAGTCTGATGTCTCTGAGTCCACCCCTCTCTATATTTATGTCTATAGTCTGATGTCTCTGAGTCCACCCCTCTCTATATTCATGTCTTGTTTAGTCTGATGTCTCTGAGTCCACCCCTCTCTATATTCATGTCTTGTTTAGTCTGATGTCTCTGAGTCCACCCCTTTCTATATTCATGTCTTGTTTAGTCTGATGTCTCTGAGTCCACCCCTCTCTATATTCATGTCTGTAGTCTGATGTCTCTGAGTCCACCCCTCTCTATATTCATGTCTTGTTTAGTCTGATGTCTCTGAGTCCACCCCTCTCTATATTCATGTCTATAGTCTGATGTCTCTGAGTCCACCCCTCTCTATATTCATGTCTATAGTCTGATGTCTCTGAGTCCACCCCTCTCTATATTCATGTCTATAGTCTGATGTCTCTGAGTCCACCCCTCTCTATATTCATGGCTTGTTTAGTCTGATGTCTCTGACTCCACCCCTCTCTATATTCATGTCTATAGTCTGATGTCTCTGAGTCCACCCCTCTCTATATTCATGTCTTGTTTAGTCTGATGTCTCTGAGTCCACCCCTCTCTATATTCATGTCTATAGTCTGATGTCTCTGAGTCCACCCCTCTCTATATTTATGTCTATAGTCTGTCTCTGAATCCACCCTCTCTATATTCATGTCTATAGTCTGTCTCTGAGTCCACCCCTCTCTATATTCATGTCTATAGTTTGATGTCTCTGAGTCCACCCCTCTCTATATTCATGTCTTGTTTAGTCTGATGTCTCTGAGCCCACCCCTCTCTATATTCATGTCTATAGTCTGATGTCTCTGAGTCCACCCCTCTCTATATTCATGTCTATAGTCTGATGTCTCTGAGTCCACCCCTCTCTATATTCATGTCTATAGTCTGATGTCTCTGAGTCCACCCCTCTCTATATTCATGTCTATAGTCTGATGTCTCTGAGTCCACCCCTCTCTATATTCATGTCTATAGTCTGATGTCTCTGAGTCCACCCCTCTCTATATTCATGTCTATAGTCTGTCTCTGAGTCCACCCCTCTCTATATTCATGTCTTGTTTAGTCTGATGTCTCTGAGTCCACCCCTCTCTATATTCATGTCTATATTCTGAAGTCTCTGAGTCCACCCATCTCAAAATTCATGTCTGTAGTCTGATGTCTCTAAGCCCACCCCTCTCTATATTCATGTCTATAGTCTGATGTCTCTGAGTCCACCCCTCTCTATATTCATGTCTATATTCTGAAGTCTCTGAGTCCACCCATCTCAAAATTCATGTCTGTAGTCTGATGTCTCTGAGTCCACCCCTCTCTATATTCATGTCTTGTTTAGTCTGATGTATCTGAGTCCACCCCTCTCTATATTCATGTCTATAGTCTGTCTCTGAGCCCACCCCTCTCTATACTCATGTCTTGTTTAGTCTGATGTCTCTGAGTCCACCCCTCTCTATATTCATGTCTATAGTCTGTCTCTGAGTCCACCCCTCTCTATATTCATGTCTTGTTTAGTCTGATGTCTCTGAGTCCACCCCTCATGTCTATATTCATGTCTATAGTCTGATGTCTCTGAGTCCATAGTCTGATTCATGTCTCTGGTCCACCCTCTCTATATTCATGTCTATCATGTCCTGAGTCCTCTCTATATTCATGTCTATAGTCTGATGTCTCTGAGTCCACCCCTCTCTATATTCATGTCTAAAGTCTGATGTCTCTGAGTCCACCGCTCTCTATATTCATGTCTTGTTTAGTCTGATGTCTCTGAGTCCACCCCTCTCTATATTCATGTCTATAGTCTGATGTCTCTGAGTCCACCCCTCTCTATATTCATGTCTATAGTCTGATGTCTCTGAGTCCACCCCTCTCTATATTCATGTCTATATTCATGTCTCTGAGTCCACCCCTCTCTATATTCATGTCTATAGTCTGTCTCTGAATCCACCCCTCTCTATATTCATGTCTATAGTCTGATGTCTCTGAGTCCACCCCTCTCTATATTCATGTCTATAGTCTGATGTCTCTGAGTCCACCCCTCTCTACATTCATGTCTATAGTCTGATGTCTCTGAGTCCACCGCTCTCTATATTCATGTCTGTAGTCTGATGTCTCTGAGTCCACCCCTCTCTATATTCATGTCTATAGTCTGATGTCTCTGAGTCCACCCTCTCTATATTCATGTCTATAGTCTGATGTCTCTGAGTCCACCCCTCTCTATATTCATGTCTATAGTCTGATGTCTCTGAGTCCACCCCTCTCTATATTCATGTCTTGTTTAGTCTGATGTCTCTGAGTCCACCCTCTCTATATTCATGTCTATAGTCTGATGTCTCTGAGTCCACCCCTCTCTATATTTATGTCTATAGTCTGATGTCTCTGAGTCCACCCCTCTCTATATTCATGTCTTGTTTAGTCTGATGTCTCTGAGTCCACCCCTCTCTATTTTCATGTCTTGTTTAGTCTGATGTCTCTGAGTCCACCCTCTCTATATTCATGTCTATAGTCTGATGCCTCTGAGTCCACCCCTCTCTATATTCATGTCTTGTTTAGTCTGATGTCTCTGAGTCCACCCCTCTCTATATTAATGTCTTGTTTAGTCTGATGTCTCTGAGTCCACCCCTCTCTATATTCATGTCTATAGTCTGTCTCTGAGTCCACCCCTCTCTATATTCATGTCTATAGTCTGATGTCTCTGAGTCCACCCCTCTCTATATTCATGTCTTGTTTAGTCTGATGTCTCTGACTCCACCCCTCTCTATATTCATGTCTATAGTCTGATGTCTCTGAGTCCACCCCTCTCTATATTCATGTCTTGTTTAGTCTGATGTCTCTGAGTCCACCCCTCTCTATATTCATGTCTATAGTCTGATGTCTCTGAGTCCACCCCTCTCTATATTTATGTCTATAGTCTGTCTCTGAATCCACCCCTCTCTATATTCATGTCTATAGTCTGTCTCTGAGTCCACCCCTCTCTATATTCATGTCTATAGTTTGATGTCTCTGAGTCCACCCTCTCTATATTCATGTCTTGTTTAGTCTGATGTCTCTGAGCCCACCCCTCTCTATATTCATGTCTATAGTCTGATGTCTCTGAGTCCACCCCTCTCTATATTCATGTCTATAGTCTGATGTCTCTGAGTCCACCCCTCTCTATATTCATGTCTATAGTCTGATGTCTCTGAGTCCACCCCTCTCTATATTCATGTCTATAGTCTGATGTCTCTGAGTCCACCCCTCTCTATATTCATGTCTATAGTCTGATGTCTCTGAGTCCACCGCTCTCTATATTCATGTCTGTAGTCTGATGTCTCTGAGTCCACCCCTCTCTATATTCATGTCTATAGTCTGATGTCTCTGAGTCCACCCCTCTCTATATTCATGTCTATAGTCTGATGTCTCTGAGTCCACCCCTCTCTATATTCATGTCTATAGTCTGATGTCTCTGAGTCCACCCCTCTCTATATTCATGTCTTGTTTAGTCTGATGTCTCTGAGTCCACCCCTCTCTATATTCATGTCTATAGTCTGATGTCTCTGAGTCCACCCCTCTCTATATTTATGTCTATAGTCTGATGTCTCTGAGTCCACCCCTCTCTATATTCATGTCTTGTTTAGTCTGATGTCTCTGAGTCCACCCCTCTCTATTTTCATGTCTTGTTTAGTCTGATGTCTCTGAGTCCACCCCTCTCTATATTCATGTCTATAGTCTGATGCCTCTGAGTCCACCCCTCTCTATATTCATGTCTTGTTTAGTCTGATGTCTCTGAGTCCACCCCTCTCTATATTAATGTCTTGTTTAGTCTGATGTCTCTGAGTCCACCCCTCTCTATATTCATGTCTATAGTCTGTCTCTGAGTCCACCCCTCTCTATATTCATGTCTATAGTCTGATGTCTCTGAGTCCACCCCTCTCTATATTCATGTCTTGTTTAGTCTGATGTCTCTGACTCCACCCCTCTCTATATTCATGTCTATAGTCTGATGTCTCTGAGTCCACCCCTCTCTATATTCATGTCTTGTTTAGTCTGATGTCTCTGAGTCCACCCCTCTCTATATTCATGTCTATAGTCTGATGTCTCTGAGTCCACCCCTCTCTATATTTATGTCTATAGTCTGTCTCTGAATCCACCCCTCTCTATATTCATGTCTATAGTCTGTCTCTGAGTCCACCCCTCTCTATATTCATGTCTATAGTTTGATGTCTCTGAGTCCACCCCTCTCTATATTCATGTCTTGTTTAGTCTGATGTCTCTGAGCCCACCCCTCTCTATATTCATGTCTATAGTCTGATGTCTCTGAGTCCACCCCTCTCTATATTCATGTCTATAGTCTGATGTCTCTGAGTCCACCCCTCTCTATATTCATGTCTATAGTCTGATGTCTCTGAGTCCACCCCTCTCTATATTCATGTCTATAGTCTGATGTCTCTGAGTCCACCCCTCTCTATATTCATGTCTATAGTCTGATGTCTCTGAGTCCACCCCTCTCTATATTCATGTCTATAGTCTGTCTCTGAGTCCACCCCTCTCTATATTCATGTCTTGTTTAGTCTGATGTCTCTGAGTCCACCCCTCTCTATATTCATGTCTATAGTCTGTCTCTGAGTCCACACCTCTCTATATTCATGTCTATAGTTTGATGTCTCTGAGTCCACACCTCTCTATATTCATGTCTATAGTCTGATGTCTCTGAGTCCACCCCTCTCTATATTCATGTCTATAGTCTGATGTCTCTGAGTCCACCCCTCTCTATATTCATGTCTATAGTCTGATACCTCTCTGAGTCCACCCCTCTCTATATTCATGTCTATAGTCTGATGTCTCTGAGTCCACCCCTCTCTATATTTATGTCTATAGTCTGTCTCTGAATCCACCCCTCTCTATATTCATGTCTATAGTCTGTCTCTGAGTCCACCCCTCTCTATATTCATGTCTATAGTCTGTCTCTGAGTCCACCCCTCTCTATATTCATGTCTTGTTTAGTCTGATGTCTCTGAGTCCACCGCTCTCTATATTCATATCTTGTTTAGTCTGATGTCTCTGAGTCCACCCCTCTCTATATTCATGTCTATAGTCTGATGTCTCTGAGTCCACCCCTCTCTATATTCATATCTTGTTTAGTCTGATGTCTCTGAGTCCACCCCTCTCTATATTCATGTCTTGTTTAGTCTGATGTCTCTGAGTCCACCCCTCTCTATATTCATGTCTATAGTCTGATGTCTCTGAGTCCACCCCTCTCTATATTCATGTCTATAGTCTGATACCTCTCTGAGTCCACCCCTCTCTATATTCAAGTCTTGTTTAGTCTGATGTCTCTGAGTCCACCCCTCTCTATATTCATGTCTTGTTTAGTCTGATGTCTCTCTGAGTCCACCCCTCTCTATATTCATGTCTTGTTTAGTCTGATGTCTCTGAGTCCACCCCTCTCTATATTCATGTCTATCGTCTGATGTCTCTGAGTCCACCCCTCTCTATATTCATGTCTATAGTCTGATGTCTCTGAGTCCACCCCTCTCTATATTCATGTCTATAGTCTGATGTCTCTGAGTCCACCCCTCTCTATATTCATGTCTGTAGTCTGATGTCTCTGAGTCCACCCCTCTCTATATTCATGTCTATAGTCTGATGTCTCTGAGTCCACCCCTCTCTATTTTCATGTCTATAGTCTGTCTCTGAGTCCACCCCTCTCTATATTCATGTCTTGTTTAGTCTGATGTCTCTGAGTCCACCCCTCTCTATATTCATGTCTTGTTTAGTCTGATGTCTCTGAGTCCACCCCTCTCTATATTCATGTCTATAGTCTGATGTCTCTGAGTCCACCCCTCTCTATATTCATGTCTTGTTTAGTCTGATGTCTCTGAGTCCACCCCTCTCTATATTCATGTCTTGTTTAGTCTGATGTCTCTGAGTCCACCCCTCTCTATATTCATGTCTGTAGTCTGATGTCTCTGAGTCCACCCCTCTCTATATTCATGTCTTGTTTAGTCTGATGTCTCTGAGCCCACCCCTCTCTATATTCATGTCTATAGTCTGATGTCTCTGAGTCCACCCCTCTCTATATTCATGTCTGTAGTCTGATGTCTATGAGTCCACCCCTCTCTATATTCATGTCTATAGTCTGATGTCTCTGAGTCCACCCCTCTCTATATTCATGTCTTGTTTAGTCTGATGTCTCTGAGTCCACCCCTCTCTATATTCATGTCTATAGTCTGTCTCTGAGTCCACCCCTCTCTATATTCATGTCTATAGTCTGTCTCTGAGTCCACCCCTCTCTATATTCATGTCTATAGTCTGATGTCTCTGAGTCCACCCCTCTCTATATTCATGTCTGTAGTCTGATGTCTCTGAGTCCACCCCTCTCTATATTCATGTCTATAATCTGATGTCTCTGAGTCAACCCCTCTCTATTTTCATGTCTATAGTCTGATGTCTCTGAGTCCACCCCTCTCTATATTCATGTCTGTAGTCTGATGTCTCTAAGTCCACCCCTCTTTATATTCATGTCTTGTTTAGTCTGATGTCTCTGAGTCCACCCCTCTCTATATTCATGTCTTGTTTAGTCTGATGTATCTGAGTCCACCCCTCTCTATATTCATGTCTTGTTTAGTCTGATGTCTCTCTGAGTCCACCCCTCTCTATATTCATGTCTTGTTTAGTCTGATGTCTCTGAGTCCACCCCTCTCTATATTCATGTCTATAGTCTGATGTCGCTGAGTCCACCACTCTCTATATTCATGTCTATAGTCTGATTTTTTGTTGTTTTTAGGATAGTAAAGCAACTTAGGGTCCTTGAAAAGCACTATACAAGTCCCATGTATTATTATAGTATTATAGTAGATGGTTAATATAGACAGTATACATGGTTAATATACACAGTAGACAGTATACATGGTTAATATAGACACTATAACTTTTTCCCAAAGTCTTATGTGCCCTGGTAGTGCACTATTCGGGAATAGGGTGCCATCTACCTTGGCACCAGAGCAGCGTGTTACCATACCTTGGCTTTGGCCTTCTGTCCGTTGGAATCTGTCTTGGAGTTGCTGGTCTCTGCAGCCTCGTCCTCCTCGGAGACACAGTCTTCCTCTACTCCAGGACTAGTATTGCTGAAGAAGGCATCCAGCTTGTTCAGACGTTTCCCCTTGATGATGAACCGACCCTTCAAGTCCTGCACAGAGACAGACCTTGTGTTGACAGAGATGCATCTGTTATAGATCATCAAATTAGTCTGATGTCCTGATCTATAATGTCCTGATCTATAATGTCCTGATCTATAATGTCCTGATCTATAATGTCCTGATCTATAATGTCCTGATCTATAATATCCTGATCTATAATGTCCTGATCTATAATGTCCTGATCTATAATATCCTGATCTATAATGTCCTGATCTATAATATCCTGATCTATAATGTCCTTATCTATAATGTCCTGGTCTATAATGTCCTGATGTATAATTTCCTGATTTATCATGTCCTTCATGGACTGGCCTCTTTAAAAGGGTATAGATCCCTTGCCAAAGATTATGATTTTGCCCCTATAAAGAAAATGAGAATTAAAAACAGGTTCGACCGTGATCCGTTAGAGTTACTCCATCTCAAGAATACCATTTGGCGAAAGGCTCGGCACACGCATAATCAGGCTGACTGACTCTCGTTCAGGCAAAGGAGAAATAAGTGCACTCAGGCAAAGTTAGTTACTTTAAGGAGCAGTTCTCTCTCTTTGGGTCTAACCCCAAGACTTTCTGGAAAATGGTTAAAGTCCTGGAGAATAAACCCTCCTCCTCACAGCTGCCCGTGTCCCTTAAAGTTGATAATATATAATATATATCCCATTTAGCAGACGCTTTTGTCCAAAGCGACTTACAAGTCGGCTGGGGCCACTACTTTTTGCATATGGGTGGCCCCAGTGGGAAGCGAACCCACGACGCTTGGCGTTGCAAGCGCCATGCTCTACCGACTGAGCCACATGACGTGGTTGTTACTGACAAGGAGCACATGGCTGAGCTCTTTAATCACCACTTCATTAAGTCAGGAGTCATATTTGACTCAGCCATGCCTCCTTGCTCGTCCAACATTTCCTCATCTCCCACACCTTCTAATTCGACTATCCCTGATGCTTCTCCCTCTTTTTCCCCTGCTCCGCTACAAAGTTTCACCCTGCAGGCAGTCACTGAGTCTGAGGTGCTAAAGGAGCTCCTTAAACTTGACCCCAAAAAACAATCTGGGTCAGATGGTTTAGACCCTTTCTTCTTTAAGGTTGCTGCCCCTATCATCACCAAGCCTCTCTCTGACTTTTTTAACCTGTCTCTCCTCTCTGTGGAGGTTCCCATTGCTTTGAAGGCAGCCATGGTTTGTCCTTTTTTTAAAGGGGGAGATCAAGTGGATCCTAACTGGTATAGGCCTATTTCTATTTTGCCCTGTTCATCAAAAGTGTTGGAAAAACTTGTCAATAATCAACTGACTGGATTTCTTGATGTCTATAGTATTCTCTCTTTTATGCAATCTGGTTTCCGCTCAGGTTATGGATGTGTCATTGCAACCTTATAGGTCAAATGATGTCACCACTGCCCTTGATTCTAAGCAATGTTGTGCTGCTATTTTTATTGACTTGGCCAAAGCTTTTGATACGGTAGACCATTCCATTCTTGTGGGCCGGCTACGGAGTATTGGTGTCTCTGAGGGGTCTTTGGCCTGGTTTGCTAACTACCTCTCTCAAAGAGTGCAGTGTATAAAGTCAGAACATCTGGTGTCTCAGCCACTGTCTGTCATCAAGGGAGTACCTCAAGGCTCAATCCTAGGCACCACGCTCTTTTCAATTTACATCAACAATACAGCTCAGGCAGAAGGAAGCTCTCTAATCATTTATATGCAGATGATACAGTCTTAAACTACACTTCCAAAAACAAAGATCATGTGGTAAGAAGAATTCCCCTCTCCAAACCAGTGTGATTACTACCTCCGAGGGTTTAGAGCTTGAAGTAGTCACCTCATACAAGTACTTTGGAGTATGGCTAGTCTGTACACTGTCCTTCTCTCAGCACATATCAGCCACTGAATTGGTCCACCCACACAGACAGCATCGTGAAGAAGGTGCAGCAGCGCCTCTTCAACCTCAGGAGGCTGAAGAAATTCGGCTTGTCACCAAAAGCACTCACAAACTTCTACAGATGCACAATCGAGAGCATCCTGTCGGGCTGTATCACCGCCTGGTACGGCAACTGCTCCACCCACAACCGTAAGGCTCTCCAGAGGGTAGTCACTGGGGGCAAACTACCTGCCCTCCAGGACACCTACACCACCCAATATCACAGGAAGGCCATAAAGATCATCAAGGACAACAACCACCCGAGCCACTGCCTGTTCACCCCGCTATCGTCCAGAAGGCGAGGTCAGTACAGGTGCATCAAAGCTGGGACAGAGAGACTGAAAAACAGCTTCTATCTCAAGGCCATCAGACTGTTAAACAGCCACCACTAACATTGAGTGGCTGCTGCCAACACACTGACTCAACTCCAGCCACTTTAATAATGGGAATTGATGGGACAGGATGTAAAATATATCACTAGCCACTTTAAACAATGCTACCTAATATAATGTTTACATACCCTACATTATTCATCTCATATGTATACGTATATACTGTACTCTATCATCTACTGCATCCTTATGTAATACATGTATCACTAGCCACTTTAAACTATGCCACTTTGTTTACATACTCATCTCATATGTATATACTGTACTCAATACCATCTACTGCATCTTGCCTATGCCGCTCTGTACCATCACTCATTCATATATCTTTATGTACATATTCTTTATCCCCTTACACTTGTGTGTATAAGACAGTAGTTTTGGAATTGTTAGTTAGATTCCTTGTTGGTTATTACTGCATTGTCGGAACTAGAAGCACAAGCATTTCGCTACACTTGCATTAACATCTGCTAACCATGTGTATGTGACAAATAAAATGTTATTTTATTTTATTTTGATATCAAAGCTGCAGGCTAAAGTTAAATCTAGACTTGGTTTCCTCTATCGTAATCGCTCCTCTTTCACCCCAGCTGCCAAACTGACCCTGATTCAGATGACCATCCTACCCATGTTAGATTACGGAGACGTCATTTATAGATTGGCAGGTAAGGGTGCTCTCGAGACAGGCTCTAACAGACAGATACTGTTATTTACATTTACATTTAAGTCATTTAGCAGACGCTCTTATCCAGAGCGACTGTTATCCCTATAGACAGACAGACTCTAACAGACAGATACTGTTAGCCCTATAGACAGGCTCTAACAGACAGATACTGTTTGCCCTATAGACAGACAGGCTCTAAAAGACAGATACTGTTAGCCCTATAGACAGGCTCTAACAGACAGATACTGTTAGCCCTATAGACAGGCTCTAACAGACAGATACTGTTTGCCCTATAGACAGACTCTAACATACAGATACTGTTAGCCCTATAGACAGGCTCTAACAGACAGATACTGTTAGCCCTATAGACAGACAGACTCTAACATACAGATACTGTTAGCCCTATAGACAGGCTCTAACAGACAGATACTGTTAGCCCTATAGACAGGCTCTAACAGACAGATACTGTTTGCCCTATAGACAGACAGGCTCTAAAAGACAGATACTGTTAGCCCTATAGACAGGCTCTAACAGACAGATACTGTTAGCCCTATAGACAGGCTCTAACAGACAGATACTGTTTGCCCTATAGACAGACTCTAACATACAGATACTGTTAGCCCTATAGACAGGCTCTAACAGACAGATACTGTTAGCCCTATAGACAGACAGACTCTAACATACAGATACTGTTAGCCCTATAGACAGGCTCTAACAGACAGATACTGTTAGCCCTATAGACAGGCTCTAACGGACAGATACTGTTAGCCCTATAGACAGACAGACTCTAACATACAGATACTGTTAGCCCTATAGACAGGCTCTAACAGACAGATACTGTTAGCCCTATAGACAGACTCTAACAGACAGATACTGTTAGCCCTATAGACAGACAGGCTCTAACGGACAGATACTGTTAGCCCTATAGACAGACTCTAACAGACAGATACTGTTAGCCCTATAGACAGACAGGCTCTAACAGACAGATACTGTTAGCCCTATAGAAAGGCTCTAACAGACAGATACTGTTAGCCCTATAGACAGGCTCTAACAGACAGATACTGTTTGCCCTATAGACAGACTCTAACATACAGATACTGTTAGCCTCATAGACAGACAGGCTCTAACAGACAGATACTGTTTGCCCTATAGACAGACAGGCTCTAACAGACAGATACTGTTAGCCCTATAGACAGGCTCTAACAGACAGATACTGTTAGCCC